>NC_000085.6:29952346-30239846 GCF_000001635.26 Mus musculus
AATCCACTTTAGAAATGGATACACTGGTGAGTAAAAACAGAAGACACAAGATTATGTGTAAATATGTAATCATGTGGTGTGATATTTTGTAATATAGAGGAAACAAACTAAATGGTTCATAGTGGCTGCTTTGGAAGGCAGTAACTGTGGTGAGTGGCTTTCTGTTTATTTGTTTGTTTGTTTCTTCCTTTGGTGTGCTCTACTGGAGTGCAAATGGTCTTCACTTTACGTCATTATTAAGGAGGAATTGATCCCATTAGACCATTGGGTGGCCACAGCCCTAGGATCACTTACCACCGTCGCCATATTGGCCATCAAAAAAGATAGCATATTGGCACAATGAAGATTGCTGACTCAGCCCAAGCCCCACTACTGTCTTGCAGGTACCAAGCATGAAGAGAACTTCTCTGCCTATCCACGGGATTCTAGGAAGAGATCCTTGCTTGGCAGTATCCAAGCATTTGCTGCGTCTGTTGACACATTGAGCATCCAAGGTATGACTGGTCATAGGGGATGTGTGGGGTGAGGTGGGAGATAGCACATGGGGCCTTGGCAAGGGCTATTGCATAGAGCAAACTCAGGAGTATGTCTTCATATGTATTAGAAACGTTTGTTTCCTGCTTGGGTACCAGTTCAGTGGTTATCCAAATTGGGTGTGGTGGAGCTGTGCCTATTTAATCTATGGTTAGCATTCCACTTGTATTTTGAAATACTTGCTATAGGTTGGGAGCATGTCTTCATCAGTCCTGATAAATGTAATATCCTTGGAGAGAGGAAAAAAACAAAGCACCAGTCCCCACATTTCAAAATGTTCACCATGAAAGAAAATAAAGGAACTATCTTTTAAAATAACATGATGTGGCTTGAAGAGTAGTTTAAAGTTTTTGACCATTTTTGCTGCGTTCTAAGTAAAATGGTAATTATCAAGAAGTGAAGAGAACCCAGGGCGTGTAGTTCAGTGGTAGAACATTTGCCTCATGTGCCAGGCTCTGCATGTAGTCTCTATCAATGTGGGAAAAATTCAAAGTGAGGGTTGGGCATAATGGCATATAATCTCCATCCCAGAATGGGGGAGGCAGGTGAATTCCTTGGGTTCAGGTCTGCCTGGTCTACACAGTGAGTCCCAGAACAGTTAGAGTTATATAGTGAGAAACTGTCTCAAAGACAAACAAAAGGCCAAATTAAATAATTAACAAATTAGCAGCCCCATCACTAAGGAATCGTGATTAAGAATCACATATTGCCATTCTAATATATATTATTTTTATATGTGATCTTATATAAAACAACTTAGAATGTATTTATGTATAGTGTGTATATATATTATATATATATATATATAATATATACTTAGTATATGTTTAATATAAATACATTAACCTCCTGGTCAATATTCAGTTTCTCACAAACTGGATTTAAATTACTTTAGATGTTTAGATGTTTAGATGTTTAGATGTTTAGATGTTCACATGCAAATTCTTTCTATTTTGTACAGTAAATTTGAATGTAGGACCCTCAGATGGGTCCAAGTCTGCTTCAGTTTACCCATATATGCTTTTAAAATGTTATCAAGTGCTCTGTATGTGTTTCGATTGTCCGGGCAAAAGCAGAACTAGTTTACATCTGCATCCCCCTAGACCAGTGACTCAATCTTCCTAAATGCTGTAACCCTTTAACATAGTTCTGCACGCTGTGGTGACCCCAACCATAACCTTACTCTTGTTGCTACATCATAACTGCAACTTTGCTACTGTTATGAATCCTAATGCAAATATCTGGTCTGTAAGATATCTGATATGCAATCCCTGTAAAGGGATCATTTAACCCACAAAAGGTCTGGACCACCAGGTTGAGAAACACTGCCCTAGAGTGTTGGAAATCTCTAAGTGATCATGCTTTATAAAGGGGAATACATTCACCTATGTCTTCCAAAACATGACCATTCTTTGCAGCTGTCCCCTAGACTGTGGGAAGGTAAGAAAAGGAGCTACCCTCCTCGTCCTCACCCCAACTGTGCAGGAAGGTAACACCTTTAATCCCACCCTGGTATCAGCTATGGTACTTAGCTTTTGCCTATGTTACAATGACAAAGTAGAGCTCACACTAAAGACCAAAACTCTTCAGAGGAAGTAATTCATATAAATAACCAAGAGAACGGTTCATAGAATCCTTTGTGTTTTTTATTCTTAATGACAGGAACTTCACTTTTAACACAGTCTCCTGCCTCCCTGAGTACATACAATGACCAATCTGTTAGTTTTGTTTTGGAGAATGGATGTTATGTGATCAATGTTGACGACTCTGGAAAAGACCAAGAGCAAGGTAGAGTATCTCCTCACGTCTATACTTAGTAATGACTGGCAAGGTTTAAAAAAAAAAAATCTACCAAGTTATCAACAGTGGATTAACTGAGCTATTCAACAGCAGCAAGTTTCACCATCTTTGGTAATTTTAGTCCTTCCTATGTCAAGAAGGTCTCAGTGTAGTCACATTCTTCAGGGAATAAATCAGACATTGAGAAATACCTATTGAGAAATACAGAAAGAGGGACTACATGTATCTACAAATGCTGAATAATAAGATCTTGTTCACCTTTTCAGTGTCCCCAAAGCATAGTCTTTTGTGAAAGATTATCCCTTTGTCATAAACAATACCACCTGCATATTGGGGAATCCATCAGAGCAGAATATATTTTAAGATCTTTCTAAGAATCACTAAAGTTCCGCTTTTTTGGTATATGACAAAAGGAGAGGGAGTTTGTGTTCCCCGCCCAGCCCAGCCCCAGGACGGGATGGAACCGAAACCTTTTGATACGTTCCTCTGTCACCCAGTGACACCCAATGTTGTCTTTCAGACCAGGTGCTACTACGCTACTATGAGTCTCCCTGTCCTGCAAGTCAATCAGGTAATGTAGAGGCAGGGGGAGGGGGTGGTGTTTGCATTCTCATCCAGAACAAAGCTGAATCTGAAGTAGCCCGTGGTTATCATGAGGTTCAGAAGGTTATCTTCAACCCCACACTCATTGTAAAACCTTACCTCATCTACTTCTGAATTAGTAGGAGAAAAGCCTAGCTGCACTTATAATAGTACAGCCATAATAGTACAGCCCATCTCAGCCAAGACTCAAAAGATTCTGCTCAAAGGTTGCCCAGAAGCAGTTCCTTCTACATCATCAGTCCATCCATGCATAATGGCTCACCACTATGGCCAGTCAGCAAGAGACAGGAAGGCAGGTGAATACATATGTCTTCCGCTTCAGGGCACAATTGTGTACCACGTGTCTGCTTATCTTCAGTTGGTCAGAACTTAGTCTGAGAGCAACAGGAGGAGAAAAGTTCTATTATCTGTTATCTATTAGAGGACAGCTCTCAGCAGCTTCCCATGAACAGAGGGAAGCAGGTGACCAAAGCAGTATCCATTGGCATCAGTTGAATTACAAAAGATCAGAACAACAACAGAAAGTAAAAACTAAAACCTCTCCTCAGAAAGATTTAGAAAGACTCTTGGGCTGGCCTTGGTGGTGCACATCTTTAATCCCAGCACTCAGGAGGCCAAGGCAAGCAGATCTCTGAGTTCAAAGCCAGCCTGACCTACAGAGTGAGTTTCAGGACAGATAGGGCCACACAAAGAAACCCTATCTTGGGGGAAGGAAGAAATAAAAGGAAGGAAGGAAGGGAGGGAAGGGAAGGGAAGGGAAGGGAAGGGAAGGGAAGGGAAGGGAAGGGAAGGGAAGGAAGAAGGGAGGGAGGGAGGAAGGGAAGGAGGAAAGAAGGAAGAGAGGGAGGAAAGAAGGAAGGAAGGAAGGAAGGAAGGAAGGAAGGAAGGAAGGAAGGAAGGAAGGAAGGACTACCTGGTATTTGGGTGCAAATACTTTTAAATGGATTAGTGAGCTATTTTCATTTGCAACTGAAATTCTTTGAGTTAAGTTAAGATGAGTTACAAGACTTAGAATTTTTGATTTGTAATTTCTTTGTCTTACTTTTAATTGATAGGTAAAATTGTATTAATCATGAACCACAGATGATTTTTGCTTTGGAGCAAGCGATATTTTTTTTAAAAAGATTTTATTTCTATTTAATGGGTATGAATGTTTTGCTTGCATGCATGTAAGCGCTTGAGATGCTTATAGTTGTGTAGAAAGCTAGAAGACAGCACTGGATGTCCTGTAACTTATGGGCTCTGGGAACTGAATGCAGGTCCTCTTGCAAGGGCATCAAGTGCTCATGACGAAGGAAGTATCTCTCTAGTCCCATAGCAGGAGTTTTTTTTTTTTTTAAAGATTTATTTATTGATTATATGTAAGTACACTGTAGCTGTCTTCAGACACTCCAGAAGAGGGCATCAGATTTCATTAGGGATGGTTGTGAGCCACCATGTGGTTGCTGGGATTTGAACTCTGGACCTTCAGAAGAGCAATCGGGTGCTCTTACCCACTGAGCCATCTCACCAGCCCATAGCAGGAGTTTTGAGGTATCTATTGTCTCTGTCTAATAGAGAGATCAAATGAGGCCAAGTGGCAGCTGTATCACCTCACCTTATAATTTTCATTTTAAGGCGACGGTGTGGATGGGAAGAAGCTGATGGTGAACATGAGTCCCATCAAAGACACAGACATCTGGCTGCATGCCAACGACAAGGACTACTCCGTGGAGGTAACAGAAATATGACCCTATGACGGCCACACTTGGTTCTACCTGTTAACGTAAAATAGATGTTAGATGTTAGGGCAATTTTGAAGGCAGAAGTACACACTGTTGAAAATAAACTACAGTCAGTCACTTCTAATGACTTGCTTGGGAGTAGGGAAGGGAGAGAAGTGTGGTCTTGTTGCTACAAGTCTGGTCTCCAGCAACAACACAGAATCACTGGAGAACTTGTCAGAAAGCAGGATTTCCGGCTCCCCCCACATCCGAATCAGATCTAAAGTCTCCAGGACAGGAACTTCATCCCTTCACCACAGTTTGAGAGGCACTTCTGCACAGAGTGAGTCACAGCCTTTCCATTTGGCTATGTTCTTCCAGAATTGTTTTAGGATTATTTATTTTATGCATATGAATGTACTGTCACTGTGTTCGGTCACACCAGAAGAGGGCATCAGATCCCATTACAGATGGTTGTGAGCCACCATGTGGTTGCTGGGAATTGAGCTGAGGACCTCTGGAAGAGCAGTTGGTGCTCTTAACCGCTGAGCCATCTCTCCAGCCCTGGAGATATATAGTTTCTGACTCCAAGTCTGTCAAGGGGAAGGCAGCAAATGTGTCCATACATCAGCAGTTTGGGGCAGCATTACATTCTACATCTGGTCCGTTCTTGCTCAGCAAACAGCAGGTGTACATCAGCCAGGACGAAAAAAAAAATTCTGATCATGTAAAGAACAAACAGGCCAGAGTGAGAAGGAAGGAAGGAAGGGAGGAAGGACATGGGAGAACATAATAACGAAGATGATTTCTATAAATATATACCATTTCAAAGCAATCCAGCCACATAAGACATCAACACAAACAGTCCACAAAGACCAGCACTCTTCTCAGGAGAATACTCTCAGGTGTACATGATGCAAAATCTAGCAGAAAGAAAGCCTCAAAAGTAACAGTGGGCTGCCATGGCACATCAAGTTCTTGCTTACCATTTCCTAAGCCCTGTCTCTTTAATCCTCACAGCAAATTTATATGGAAAAATTGCCTTGGTCAGCTATTGTGCAACAAACTATCACAAAACTCATTGGATTAAAATAATAATCACATATAGGTCCTCAGCAACTGAGAGCTCATTCCGACGACCTGAGTTGGCTCCCCAGTATTCATTGGCAGGCGACTCACAACACCTGTAGCTCTCGCTCCAAGACAGTCAGGTGCCTCTGGCCTCCATAGACATCTACACTTATGTGCACACACTCAGACATAGCCACATACACATAATTTAAAATAAATTCTTAAAAATAACACAAATTAAAAACAATAATCTGTATTTAAATGAGCTTAATTTAATTGAACAACTTAGTTTAACAATCAACTTAATTAAAATATGTCTGTATTTAAACTGACAATGAACGAACCTAGAGGGCGTGTCCACAGAGAGTTCTGGCTAAACTGAAAAGTCCAGGTTTACTAGATACATACTAGACAGACATGTTCTCATGGCAAAAACAGAGGGGAACAAATCTGGATGTTTTGCGGTAGTTTGTTGCACAGAAGCTGACCAAGGTAATTATTCCATATAAACTTGCTGTGTGAATTAAAGAGATGGGGTTTGTGACGTATGAAGGAAATTGACCTGGTCAGTCTCTGCCAAGCTGCTTATCCACTCTCCACAAATCGCTTTCACCTCTTCCATGCAGCCTCTCTATTCCCTCCACTGCTCATTTCTCCCTCCTCGACTCAGTACAAACTTCCTAGAAAGTTCAAGCTATAAGTGATCAGTCCCCCCATGGATGCTGACCCAGGAAGGCAATGGTAGCTCTGGACTCCCCATTCACACCTTGGTTTCTTCTCTTCTTCCCTCAGCTTCAAAGGGGTGACGTCTCGCCTCCGGAACAGGCCTTCTTCGTCCTTCACAAAAAGTCCTCGGACTTTGTTTCATTTGAATGCAAGAATCTTCCTGGCACTTACATAGGAGTAAAAGATAACCAGCTGGCTCTAGTGGAGGAGAAAGATGAGAGCTGCAACAATATTATGTTTAAGCTCTCGAAAATCTAATGCAGTAAAACGCCTGTGCGTTCTGGGTTGAATGACTTAATGCTTCCAACTGAAGAAAGGGTAACAGAGAGAAAGAAAGCCATTCTTGGCTTACGATGTTGTGGAATGTTATTATGTAGAAAACTTCTTTTATTTCCTTTTCTTCAGCTACATGTTCAATAGACTCACAGATATATGACTTACGGCGTTGGTAAAGAAACTGAAGGAGATTCAGCCTTGCTCTTTCCTTTTCTCTGCCTTGAGTCCTGTATGAAATCACACTCACGGACTTCAGAAGAGCAGGCACCACAGTGCATGGTTTGCTTTAGAGAGGGTCCATTTCAAAAACCTTCATAAAAACAATGCAAAACAAGAAAACAACCGAACAAAAAAACCACCTATTTCCTGGTTCTAAACAAATGATTGTAATACTAGAGCAGTTAGTGGGAGGACCAGCTAGGGGGAGGATCACCTAGGGGAGGACCAGCTAGGGGGAGGACCAGCTGCTGCAAAGACTGACTGTTTC
This sequence comes from Mus musculus, assembly GCF_000001635.26. NCBI lineage: Eukaryota > Metazoa > Chordata > Mammalia > Rodentia > Muridae > Mus > Mus musculus. Next base: position 29,959,547 of record NC_000085.6, read on the forward strand.
TCACTTATAATAAAATGCCAAATGCCTCCGCAGATGCCCCAGGCAACCCTCAGATCAGCCCTTTCTGTGAAGAGTGGCGTTACCTGTGCTTGTTTCCTTCTTAAACTTCCAATTTTTCTCTTTTAACACATTTAACATTTAACTTTAAGCAAGCCAGCTTACATTAGGAAGTGAAAGACATTTTAGTTCCCACCCGTGATTGAAATCATTGACTATATCTAACAAGCTTAAAGTCTCCTGTAAGAACTGATCAGGATATACACTAGGACATGCCAATAGAATGGGATCTCATGGTGCAGTCTGAAGCCCTCCAACTGGAGAGACGCTAACATCATCCTTCTCGCTGATTTCCAAGGAGCTATGACTTTGGATGCATGCATCTGCTTGGATGAGATGTCTCGGCTGCTTGCTTTCCTTATGCACACGTTCTGTTCAGCTTCACAGCAGCAATGCTCACGGTGGAATAGCTTAGCTTAGCTTCTGCCCCTTCTTTGGTTCTTTTGACCACCATATCCGTAACGGCTCTCCTACTCCCTCAGCTTTCTTTCTCTTTGCTCTGACGTCTATATGCCAACACACTTATTCCACTGTCTTTACCCTGCACTGCAGAATTTTACATCTACCTACTGGTTACCAGGTTGTCCCCTGAACAACCTTCCTTTGTGTTTTACTGTTATTAAAGTAGTAATATTTGTATTCAACCATGTAGTAATATTTTAAGCCACTAAAGGAATAGTTTTACTTATTTAGACAACAGCAATTTCTACTACATTTTTATAAGCTTAAAACTTACATGTTTTAAAACTTAAAACGATAAAGACAATAACAACATTGATGGAGTATGATATGACAGTTCAGAAAGGGTTAGCTCTTATCTTCCAGTCGAGGAAACCTATTGTATACAATAGCTGGAGGAATGTATGATCAAAGAGGCCGGGAACCGCCGTGTAGGATCGTACGGCTGTAACAGGTATAATTGTTTCATTAATTTGTCACAGTCTTACTGTAGAGGAATGTAAAGGCGGAATCTGCGTCATTCCTCTGGAAACCACAGTGTTGACTCTGTGAATCTGTACGATATCTTTAAAGTAGTAACTACGTAGTCAAATGTGTTCTTGACGTTGTTCATAACTTTGAATAAACCATTTTTCAAAACCACGTGTGACCACAAAGCGCTCCAACGTTCCGAGTTCTTAAATGAAAATGAGTATACCCCAGTGCATCATTGTTGACAAGTGAGGCCGGTGGCTGTTTGACAACTTAGGGTGTTAAGTTAGACTTTCCGGAACACGGATGTGTCTGTTTCACCTTCATCCCCCCAGCTCCTCCACTCTCTCAAATAGGAGACTTTCGCACCAAACCAAACATACGCCCCCATGGTCCTACATCAAATATTAACCTGAAATTCCCGATCCCTTATTTCTTTTCTGTTTTGCTCTCCTTTAGAACATATTTTCAGAGCTGAGGCGACATTTTGAGCAAGATGAGGACCAGGGTTCAGACCCCAAGCTCCCATATAGAAGCCAAGAGTGGCTGTAAGCCCCAGGGCTAAGGAGGCTGATCCTGGGATGCTGCTGGCCCTGCCAGCCTAACCAAGCTGGTGAGCTCTGGGTTCTGAGACTCTGTCTCAGATAGAGGAAGAGTTCTGACATTGATCTCTGGTTTCCACACACGTGCATATGTGCACACCACACACACACACACACACACACACACACACACACACACATACACTTTCCACATTACTACAATCAGTGTTATTGATTAAAATATTCAAACATATTGGCATTTTGTCATACTTAACATGTGCTTCATGGCTAATAATAAATATTACTGGGAATAATCTGTCCATTCAATTATATCAGAAATGATAATTTTATCTGATATCTGAAAATTTAGTCATGTAATGTAATCTTGTTTATGTTCTTTAGGTCTTTCTTGATGTATTTGGAGGATTTTTGAAAATTTTTATTTAAAAAAATTTTTTTAAAGATTTATTTATTTATTATATGTAAGTACACTGTAGCTGTCCTCAGATACTCCAGGAGAGAGCATCAGATTTCATTATGGATCGTTGTGAGCCACCATGTGGTTGCTGAGATTTGAACTCGGAACCTTCGGAAGAGCAGTTGGCACTCTGAGCCATCTCACCAGCCCAATTTAAAATTTTTTTATACAAAGTTTTTTGATAGTATTCTCTTCCCTCCCCTAATTCCTTTCAGATTTTCTCCACATCCACTTTCTGGGTTTGTTTTGTTTTGTTATTTTGGGGTTGTTTTTTTGGGGGGGTGGGGGGGTGAGTGTGGAGGAAGTGGCTCTCTCTTTCTCTAAAGAAAAAAAAACATAAAATCAAAGCAGACAAACTAAAAAAGAGAAGGTAGATAAGACATCAAGACGAAACAAAACACACCCACAAAACCATGGTGTCCGTCTTGTGTTGCTCAGCTACCCCTGGCACGACGCTCTGCAGTCTTGTGCGTGCTCTCACAGTCTCTGTGGGATCCTGTGTTTATCAGCACTTCCTGTGTCTGGAATACAGTTTCCTTGAGGTCCTGGGGACACTGCTTCCTCTTCTTGATGGATCCCTGATTCTCAATGGGAGAGGTTTTGTGAAGATATCTCACTTAGGGCCGAGTGCTCCAAACTCTCCCCCTCTCTGTACCTTGTCCATTGTGGATCTCTTTGTTAATTCACATCTACCACAAGAAGAAGCTTCCCAAAGAGGGGTTAAGTGACACTCTGCTCTGTGTGTACAGTCATATGTCATTAAGACTCATTCTGCTAGCCAGGTGGTGGCGGTGCACGCCTTTAATCCCAGCACTTGGGAGGGGGATTTCCGAGTTCGAGGCCAGCCTGGTCTACAAAGTGAGTTCCAGGACAGCCAGGGCTACACAGAGAAACCCTGTCAAAAAACCAAAAACAAACAAAAAAAACAAAAAAAACACCAAGAATCATTCTGCTCCTTTAACAGAAAAATACTAGATTTTCCCGTAGGCCTCTGACCTCTCTAGCCCTAGGTTCTTGGCCAATTCAGCAGGGACAGGTATGGGCTCCATCTCATGAACCCAGTTTTTAAAAATGGTTGGTTATTCTGTAACATTGTTCCACAGGTCTATCACGCAGGCAGGTAGATCGCTGGGTAAGACTTGATAATTGCTTTTCTCCCCCAGTAGACTGCAAAGTACCTTGAGAACTCTGAGCGCTTGTCAGTAGGGTGAAGCTTTTGGTTGGGCACAGGCTCAATTTCTTATGTTCAGTGACATAGAGAAGCTGCTGTCTTCAGTAGTAGGGTCTTACCATCGGGTTACAGAGAGTAAGCAACTGCCTTAAGCAACAGTTTGTGCTGCGGGGAGGTTAGCATATGGAATCACTTTGGCCAACAACTCACCAAGATTTAACTCACAGAAGATGCCTTGTTGGGGCATTGTCTCCTACATTATATGGTGACTCCATTTAAATTCCTTTTCTATATAGTACATCTTTTAGAAAGCTTCCGTGGTATTAGTTGTGCATCTGGCTTTTTAAAAGTTCTTTATTGTGAGTTATCTGTCCCCGTATTCTCTCCTTTCCCTTCCCTCTCATTCCCTTTTCCATTTGTTCTATTTGTTCTTCCTTCTCTAGTTTCCCTGTTATATCTCCTTATAACACTTGACTCTATATCCCCTTCCCTGTAAGAGCCTCTCCTCCCCACCGGCCCCTTACAAGCTACCTAATCTGTTGTTATTCTTCTTGAAGCATACGAGAGAGAGAGAGAAAGAGAGAGAGAGAGAGAGAGAGAGAGAGAGAGAGAGAGAGAGAGAGAGACCCTGTCTCCAAAAATAAGTTGGTTGACTCCTAAATTGCAGTAGTTAAAGTTAACCTCTGACCTCCTTGAGCAATGCACACACATGCACAAATATGCACACACACCTACACAGAAAAATGTTCATAAAAGGCTCACTATTGCCAGGCAGTGGTGACACATGCCCTTTAATCCCAGCACTTGTGAGGCAAAGGCAAGCAGATCTCCCAATTCAAGGTCAGCCTGCTCTACAGGGTCAGTTCTAAGACAGGGCTACACAGAGAAACCCTATCTTGAAAGAAGTGGGGGGGGGAAGCAAACCTCATTGTTTTCTATGATTACTAAAAATTAATGAATAAAAATAAACTGTGTTGAAAAAAAACCGAAACTATGCTGCTATTATTTTGAAACTTCTAAGACATTTCTTGATCTTAGATTGTTGTTGCTAAACTAACACTGTTTTTTTTTTTTAACTGTTATCTCTGTAAATGTGACGATAACAAATTAAGGCTAGCACTCACCCTTACTCTCCCCATTCATAAGGCTATCAAGCAGGCACTCCCTTTTCCTATGTGCAGTACTTGGAGGAAACTAATTTGGCAAGCTTTAAATATTTGTCAGGATACACTGGGCCCAGCCCTTAATACAAAGTTAAATAATCAACTTGCCTGTGACTCTGCAGAGTTGATACCTAAGTCACTGTCTTGACTTCTGGAGAAACTAGGCAGGTAATTCTTGCCAAGCCACAACTGGTGGAGGACAACTTTAAGAATCATTTTTGTCACTGATCCTTTTAAAATAATAATAATAATAATAATAATAATAATAATAATAAAGGTGTCATGTCTTTAAGAATTACCAGAAAGGCCAAGAACCCTGGGCACCTTTCCTACCTCCTCTCTCTTTTCTAAGCTTGACTGTGCACCTCTCGATCTATAGCCAGGGCCCTAGCTCCCTCTTTCACATTAGATGGGATTTCCCTTTGGCACTGAGGCAATCACAGTTAACCATTTTCTCCTTAGTACTCAGCAGAGTGTAAGACTTCTGCAGACAGTCCAAACTTACCTGTTCAATAAATAATAATATATAAACAAAATAAATCTATCCTCAGTGTACTTAGCAGTAATTCTTGGAAACAATATCTTCTGTATATACGAATCTACTTTAAGCATCTATTGTAAAACCATTGTCAAGTTCCAATTTTAAATGCCTTCCTGAAGGTCAGCCTGACCTGAGAGTACACAGTCAGTTTTCTAATCCCCGGAGGTATTAAACTGTACTCTCTTACTACTATTATCATGATCGTCATTATCATCATCGTTTTTATTATTATCTTTTCCAAGAACACAAGGACAGCATTGACAGCTTGCTTGGTTATGTTCTTAGGTGTAAGTGGTCCAGCTCTGGAATAAAGTGTCTCAGAGCCCCGACTGACACTTGGGTCGTCATTGCTGTTTTCTGTTTACTTCTTTTTCAGGCGGAGGTCAAAGGTCACCGTGAGATGTCTTTCTCAGTTTATCATGCTAGCTTTTCTGCGACAGGGTCGCTTACTGAGCCTGGAGCTCACTGATTGGTAGGCTGGCCATCCAATGAGCTCCAGGGACCACTTGTCTCTCCACCTTGAACCTCAGGTTTACAAACTTATACTATCAGGTCTGGCTTTTTATGCAGCTGTTGAGGATCGAAATCCAGGTCCTCATGCTTCTGACAGGGTGATGATAGGTGACTTACTGATAAGTGACTCCTCAGCTCCTGCTTTCTCTCTTCATCTTTAAGGAGCCTCTAAACTCATGCACCCTGACTAGGACCTACTGCCCTGAAACTAGACCTGGAAGATTCCTTTGAGTCTTTCAGCAAGCTCCTCCTTGAACAAGAATCCATTTGAGACAACCTTTAAGGCACCTCCCACTCAAGCGGACAACAGAAACATCAACATAAGTCATGCAAGGGGTGACACCTATGGTGCCTTGCTCACTCTTTCTCTGACCTCCAGCCCATGTCAGCTCTGTAAGAGAATCTGTGTGTTTTCATATTCTTTTTTTTTTTTTCAGATTTAATTTTTTTTTATGTGGATGGGTGTTCTGTCAGTATGTGTATCAGTGCCGTGTGCATGCCTAGTGCCGGTGAAGGCCAAAAACAGCGTTGGATTTCATGGAACTGGAGTTACAGATGGTTGTGAGCCACTATGTGTGTGCTGGTAACAAAGTCAGGGCCTCTGAAAGAGCAGCTAGTGCTCTCGGTTGCTGTGCCATCTCTCCAGCCATTCTGCATTTTCTTAATCATCGTCCTGATCTCTTCTCTGAGATATCAAAGTCCCATAGACTATAAATATAGGGCTTGAATATATGTATTTGTCCGTGTTTTCCATAGAGGAAAGAAAATATCCCATAACAAATTCGAGTGGCTCCCAGTTTTCCACATCTGACACTTTAATATTCAAACTTCCTTTCTTCACGATCTCCTATGAGTGCTGAGCGCCTTCATCTTATGGGAAGACTATGTGCAAGCTCTAGCAAAGGAGGACTAAATGAGACCAGGGACCTAGGTCCAGGTTCTGCGTAAACCACAGAACTTCTCTCTGACCCACGAGCACAAACAACAACTCAAACTGTTTCTACCCGCAACACTTTTATTGTGGCTGCTTGCCACACCCACTCCAGTGAAGTCTGCGTGGCAAGCCCAAATGCTTGGATACCGTCCAGAGGCAAAAAGTTTCATGGAAACTTAGTCTCCTGGAGCCTTGGCATCCTGTAGCATGAATGCTCCAAATTTGTCCCTGCAATAGTGTGGAGGGTCTTGCATGCTTTCTTGCAGTATTTTACAGGCTAGGAGCTAGAAAATTCAGGGCTAGTTCAAAATAGTAAACTTAGAATTCTCATTATAGACATGAATGGCAGCCTACATTACATAATAATAGAAAGAAGGTGGGTTGTGGTTTAAGGAGAAACTGGAATATTGTATTATTCATAAATGGGTTAGTAGACTGGTTAATCGAACAGAACTTCCCTGGTGCATGTTTTTCACTAGGCCCAGAGGAATAGCATAATTAGGTATTTACTAAGAGACCCCTGGTGGTAGGTTTAACAATAGACCAGAATTGCATTTAGGCATATTAGCCCTTTCACCTGGCTCCTGTGAATAGCTGACTTTAGATAGGGCTGATCTTATCTCGGTTGTAAACATTGCCTAGTTCCTGTCAGTCTTTATGTATGCATTTCTCTGTTTTGTGTCATTATGCATAAGATAACTTCAATGTACCTTGGCTGTCGTGTCGCCTAGCTTCCTTGTTTTTCTTCTGTAATATAAGTCTGGTGCTTGCTTTGAAAAATTACATTCAGATCAACACTCTCTTGTGTTCACATCTGTTTGTCATTTTTTTCATCAACTCCTTGAGCACCTGTCTGGGACCCTGATTCTTGTAGGGGTTGAGTGACCTACTGAGTCCAGTCTACGGTAGCTGCTGATATTGTCTTCTCTCACCAGCCCCTTCCTTAATTCTCCAGATACCAAGTGTGCATTCTTCAATTCAATTCTGATACAAAAGCTCAGTTTTACAAAACCACCCTACCTCAGATTCTAGATACCATCCTGAGTTAGCACTGGGACTCTGCCTCTACTCTCTCCAGCTCAAGTAGTGAAGATAGAGCCCAGGGTCTTGTGTATGCCAAGCAAGTAGTCCACCATCAGCTATGCTATCCTAAGCCCCATCCCCAGCCCTTCTGACACTTTCAGGAGTTCCTGAAACACCCTGTGATAATTTGCTATAGTAAGCTACAGAACTCAAGAAAACCCTTCTGCCTGCTATTGTCATTTTATTATAAAGGACACAACCCAGGAGCAGGAAGAAGGAAGAGATACCCAGAGCAAGGCATGGACAGGGCTATGGGTGTTAGCATTCCTTCTAGGCTCCACACCATAGTTACTTGGCAACAGCCAGGTATGCCTGACTCACTATAAAAGGGGCTGCTTGCCTCTTCCTCTCTCTCTTACTTTCTTACTCTCCTACTTTCTTACTCTCCTACCCTCTCTTGTCCCTTCCTTTCCCATTCCCCTCCTTCCTCTTTCTCCACATGTTTCTAGCTGGCCTCTACTCTCTCTCTCTCTCTCTCTCTCTCCTTCTCTTTCTTTCTCTCTTTCCCTATCTCTACTCCATCTCCCCTCCCCATCATATGGCTGGTACCTCAGGGTAAAATGATGTCTCAGCATGAACCCGCAGAGGTACCCCCTTCCACCTCACCATACCACGCCTCTTCCAAACATGTTCTGGTTCTTTCTTTCTTTTTTATAAAACACAACATTGGTGCCAGAACCCGCTCTCTGGGAATGCTGCTTGTCTTGTGTTTACCCAACAGAAAGCTCTTTGAAGTCCCTCTTTCAGAAGTTTTCAGGCCAATGCCATTACTAACATATGTCCAAGTCAACATTTGCTGCCGGTGATTGACCCCACTTCATCCCTATGGTCTCTCCTGGAGATTAGGCATACCATGTAAGATGGGAGACTGACTTTTTGACTAATCTAATCCTCTCTCTCTGAGCCCTTTGAGGTGACAACTATTTTGTTAGCATACAAGAGATACCCTTATCAAGAGTTTAAGGAGTTATGCAAAATAATCATAGTAGAAGCCCAGATATTTATTTTTTTTAATTAAGCAATAGCACCTTACCTCCTATTTCACAGTAACTATTGGCCTCAGGGTATAGTTAAATTTTAAGCACTCATCATTAATATTTACAAATATACAATCAAGCCTATTATTGCTAGGTCAGTGGCATCCATACTTGCCTAAGAGGTGAACGGCTGTTTGTCACGTGGGTCCCACCCAGGAGCAAATCATTAACTACTCTCAACCTTGCTTCCCTTCCCTGGTTTGTAAAACAGGAGAGAGCTATTTTAGCCTACATAGGCCTTCTGTAAATCCTGGATAAGACCGTGTATGTAAAGGTGCTTGGCTAACCAGGTGAAACACTTTATAAAAATAATGTACAAGCTGGGTTGTACACATTAAATCTCAGCACCCAGGATACAGACACAGACTGATCTCTGTAAGTTCGAGATTTGTCTAGTCTAGATAGCAAGTCTGGATAGCTAGAGCCATACAGTAAGACTAATGTGTGTGTGCGTGTGTGTGTGTGTGTGTGTGTGTGTGTGTGTGTGTGTGTGTGTGCAGGCACATTTGTAGAACAGAGATAGATAGATAGATAGATAGATAGATAGATAGATAGATAGATAGAAGGACAGGGGTTCACCTTGGCTTGCAGTAGTTGTGAAGTTCAGTCAGGATTACATGAGCAAGAATCTCTTTCATTACGCTCGTTGACAACCTCTAATCTCACTTGTTCTTTCCTCTCATTTGTCTCACTTGTGTTTTTAAAGTAAGATTTGCTGAAAGGTTTAAAGCACCCCTCGGCTGTAAACGCCCTTCTGAAAAACCAGTGGGATTTGGGATGCTGAGAAGCAGATTCCTGCATTATTAAAGTGTTCAAAAGCATGATTTCATTTCAGAATACATGGACAGAGATGGGAGATTCAGTTGGCCTTTATCCCCAGTTCTGGGGAATTATGTTCCAAATTCTTAGAAATTCCTAATTGCTATACCAGGTTAACAAACAGTGGGCAGGAGGTTCTGGCAGGCAGTAGGGTTCTTTCATGTTGCTCCCACCCATTGCCCTACACAGCTCAGACCCCAAGCAGGGAAAACACATCATCAGCCTCTTGTTCAGAAAGGACTTTCCTCTCCACTGAAAATTCAGCATCAGAAAGGTGTAGCTGGCAGAACAGAAAATACTGTATGGTTAGTAAAGAAAAAGAAGTGACAAAGCTGTAGTTTAATGAAAGAACAATCTGATAACTGTTTCAGGGTGGTAATTTCACAAAGAAGGGCCTAAAGTTCCTGTATGAAGCCCTATCGGGAACTAAAACATAAAACAAAGAGAAGGAATCCTAAGAAAATAAATTAGAGTGAAAGAAAGGAGCTTCTCCCCTCCTCCCCCCCCACCCCAATGCCAAGGTGACGAGGAAGTCTGAGATTGGCACTTCCTTGTTCAGGTTCAAATCATGAAGCACATTTCTATCCCGGATGTAGTCATGCGGAAGCAAGACCGACAGTGCTCTGTGCTTGTGTCTTTCCATATTCGATGTGTGTTCTGTAACCAGTGATGGTTTGGGGCTGTCCATGTTGACCAAGGAGATGAGAAACCTGAATTAAGGTGTATTGAAGAGAAACAATTACAAATGACTCATTACAGGAGGATGTTAGAACTCAGGGTAAAGAAGACCCACCTGACTGAATTCTGAAAGCCACCAACAATCAGACAGAAGCAAAATTTCTTATGAAATTGGATACGCGTGGAAAGAAGAGAAAAGAAAAGAAAAGAAAAGAAAAGAAAAGAAAAGAAAAGAAAAGAGAAGAGAAGAGAAGGGAAGGGAAGGGAAGGGAAGGGAAGGGAAGGGAAAGGGAAAGGGAAAGGGAAAGGGAAAGGGAAAGGGAAAGGGAAAGGGAAAGGGAAAGGGAAAGGGAAAGGGAAAGGGAAAGGGAAAGGGAAAGGGAAAGGGAAAGGGAAAGGGAAAGGGAAAGGGAAAGGGAAAGGGAAAGGGAAAGGGAAAGGGAAAGGGAAAGGGAAAGGGAAAGGGAAAGGGAAAGGGAAAGGGAAAGGGAAAGGGAAAGGGAAAGGGAAAGGGAAAGGGAAAGGGAAAGGGAAAGGGAAAGGGAAAGGGAAAGGGAAAGGGAAAGGGAAAGGGAAGGGAAGGGAAGGGAGAGGAGAGGAGAGGAGAGGAGAGGAGAGGAGAGGAGAGGAGAGGAGAGGAGAGGAGAGAAGAGAAAAGAAAAGAAAAGAAAAGAAAAGAAAAGAAAAGAAAAGAAAAGAAAAGAAAAGAAAAGAAAAGAAAAGAAAAGAGAAAGGAGGAGAGGAAGGGAAGGGAGGAGAAGGACAGGAGGGGAGGGAGGGGGAAGAAAGGGAGGAGGGGGAAGGATATTAAAAAGAAAAGTGTGCAGAAAAGCTTAATTAACTCACAAACACAAAACTCATAAAAGCAAACCCTTCTCTTCTCCATTCCTCCATCTCTCTACTGAGACATCAGAAAGCACCATTAACAGTAAAATCTCGGAGAATACAGAAGGGGAGGAAGGGGGAGGGGCTTTAGGAAGTAACAGTGACTCTGAAAGAAAGAAACCTTTAGGAAGAACTTGCTAGCGCTAAAGAAATTTCTTCTCTCCCTCCCTCCATCCCCTCCCTTCTTCCTTCTGAGCACCCAGGGCTCAACACAAGGTCTTGAACTTGCTAGGGAAGTGGTTTACTACTAAACTACATCTGCATCACTCCCTGGTTTTCTAAAACCAAGATAATTCTGGGAGGACTGATAAATAGAGCCATTCTTATTACGACTGTAAGTGTGGAAGACATCAGCACAGCACAGAGAAGAGAGAACCTGAAAGAAGAGAGGGGAGCAGGAGCCTCATTATGATGTGAAGAAGCCAAAGCCCAGATCTTAGGAATGCTGCACAAAGAGAAATGAGCCAAGTCCCAGTGGAGCATGGAACAGAAGAAGGGATGCAAAGCCAGGGCACAGACACATACAGGGGAGGAAGGACTTACGGGAACTCACAGGAGAGAGACCCATTAGATGATACTTAGAACAAAGCAAGAGAAAGCCAAGACCAGGTGAGAGATCCACCTGAAAATAAAGTTATCTTCATTACTGACTACCTTAGCAAGGACTGCATGTACTGTCAACTTTGCCTACTATGAAAAACTCTATTTTAAAAAGGGATGACCCATAGGGTCCCCAATTGAGGAGCTAGAGAAAGTACCCAGGGAGATGAAGGGGTCTTCAGCCCCTCTAGGAGGAACAACAATATGAACTAACCAGTACCCCCAGAGCTCCCAGGGACTAAATCACCAACCAAAGAAAACACATGGTGGGACTCATGGCTCTAGCTGCATATGTAGCAGAGGATGGCCTAATCGGTCATCAGTGGGAGGAGAGGCCCTTGATCCTGTGAAGATTATATGCCCCAGTGTAGGGGAATGCCAGGGCCAGGAATGAGAGTGGGTGGATTGGTGACCAGGGGGAGTGGGGAGGGGGTAGGAGGTTTTTGGATGGGGAAACTAGGAAAAGGGATAACATTTGAAATGTAAATAAAGAAAATATCTAATAAGAAAAAATAAAAAGGGATGACTCTAGGGAAGTCTCTGCTTGTAGGAGATGGCAGTTAACATGAGACTCTTATCTGGTCATCATGCAAAGACTAAATGTTAGCATTCCTTCTAGGCTCTGCCCCACAGTTACCTGGCAACAGCCAGGTATGCCTGACTCACTATAAAAGAGGCTGTTTGCCCCCTCCTCTCTCTCTTACTTTCTTATTCTCCTACTTTCTTACTCTCTTACCTTCTCTGTCCCCTCTCTCCCCATTCCTCTCCCCCCTCTCTCTCCACATTCTCATGGCCATTCTCTCTCTCTCTCTCTCTCTCTCTCTCTCTCTCTCTCTCTCTCTCTCTCTCTCTCTCCTTCTCCCTCTCCTTCTCCCTCTCTCTCTGCCTTTCTCTGTCTCTACTAACCCCTCTAAAGCTCTCCCATGTTCTAAATAAATTCTATTCTATACTATACTCATGTGACTGGTACCTCAGGGGAAAGGGATGCCTCAGTGTGGGCCTAGAGAGGCACCCCCTGGCCCTTCACCATACCGTGCCTCTACCAAACATATCCCTGGTTTCTTTTTCTTTTTTATAAAACACAACACTAAGAAACCCTGGAGTGCTCAACCCTGAATAGGATTTACACATCATACCCTCCACCCAAGGTCAAGGATCTTCAAGGAAGAGGGGTGGGAAGATTGTAACAACCAGAGGTAAGGGATAACTTCCAGGAACATATTTTCTAGACAAAACAGGGCAATTATACATAAGACCTCACAATCATAAGCATATATATACTCCTTACTTTAGAAGCCACCCAAAATACCACCATGAAAGGGATTGAGATGGGCATGAAATCCCACTACTAGCAGAGAAACTATTGGCATCTGATGCTTGCTGGGATAAGGAGAGTCAGTTTTCTTAAATGGTGTGACCACAGTAGGTTGACCACATCCTAGGGCAGGTCCCACTCCCAAGAGGAGTTATGTAATACAAACTGGCCTGGGAAATTTCAAAGAAAAAAAAAAACCAAAACAAAAAACACAAAGGAAAACTTGAAATGAGATGTAAGAATGGGTCTAGGAAGAGTTGGGGGATGACCACATAAGACCAAAGTACGTTGTTAGAAACTCTCAAACAACTAAAAAATGTGATTCTTTAAAAGGGACCGAGTGCCATGGGAATGATTCTCAGATTTCTGACTTGCACATCTGGATGGCCAAAAGCATAGTTCTGAGAATGGGAAAGAACGGACTCGTTGATGGAAGAGCCCCAGTTTGGATGAGCTGCGATAGAAAGACCTGGCATACTCACCTCTGGTCTCAGACAAGTTCCTCTATAGAGGATGCTGGAGCTCGGAGATGTCATTCACAGAGACATTGTGGATCGGCTGCTACCTAACCCATTTCTAGTGTCAGACTCACCTCCTCACTGTCCCTTCCAGACAATCATCATGAGCTCGTGGCTTACACTCGGAACAAGGACTTGGCAGTGTAAATGGCTCATTAAGAGACACTTGTAAAGCAACTTTTGATAAATGAAACAACTCAGATCCCAGAAGCCCCTCCTAAGGTCACCGTGCACCTTCCATGGAAGAGGCTAGAAGTGACATGGGCATTCAAATATTCTTGAAACTCTGCAAGGCAGCTCTACTATTTTGTCTCATCTACAAGTAGAGGAGCCAAAGCACAACATTTTAAGCATTTCTCAAGACTACGTAGCATTAGAATTTGGCTAGTTAGCAACACCAGCACTAGAGACCAGATGTGTCTGACCCCTCTAACCCTCTCACTATTTGCTTTGGGATTATTGTTTTTGCATAATAAGATAATCTAAGAAGTTAACAATGTTTTCTTGCCCTAGAATATGAACCGAGTCTCTTCTTTCCCAAGAGGTCCTTCTCCTCTTCCTCCTTCCATCTTTTCTGTTCCAGAGAGATGCAGAGAGACGGGATTCAATTCTTAAACCGGATTGTTGCTTTGATTGAGAGCACATTTGGTATTCTTGTAAGTGGGCTTCGTGGGGTAAACAGACTCCTTGGCATGGTGGCCTTCATGGAGAAAGCCACTCTCATGCACTGAGAGGGAGGGGACAATTTCCTCAGGCAGCTGCTGTTCTCATCAGTGGTTGTCACTGCCTCAGCTCAGAGGAAAGGGTAGCTCCCAAGCATTAGCTCACTACTATTGCAAAAGGAACTGACCACACCCTCCCATGGCTCGTCTGGCTCGCTTTATTAGGGTGTAAGGTTTTAAAATGAAGACAAAGTCAGTGTGCAAGTCAAAGACCAACAAACTTGTTTCAAATTGGACATGAAACTGTTCTTAAAGTGTTTTCTTGTATACTCCACTCTTGACTTTCTCAAGTCAGAGTTTCGAATCAGCAAATGGTCTCTCTTTTACAGCCATTCTCCCTACTGTTATGGTTTGTTTTGTTCATTTGTTTTGTTTTGTTTGTTTGTTTGTTTGTTTGTAGACCAGGTCCCACTACGTTACTTTCTCTATGTAGACCAGGTTGGCCTGGAACCCACAGCCTTTGTCTGGCCCCCAAGTTCAGGGATTATATTCACCACACCTGGCTTAGAAATTATTTTGAAAATGGAGGCAGAAAGAAGGGACATGATGAAGTACGTTGCTTGGGTTTAAAAAATCATTTATTCTACATTTTCTGGTTGGACAGTATAGAAGACACTGTTCAGGGACAATATACGTTGTCAGGCCATCCTTCCTCTTTCGCTCATCAACAATGAGACTTACATCTGCTACTAGGTATCCAATCAAGGCTCTGTTTCTTTCCGTTATACACGGCACTGCTCTGAACACTCCCATGCTTTCCTCATGTTCCCCACCAGATATGTGCAAGGGTTTCTCTACAAGTACGTTGTGGCTTAGATGGAAATGCCCTTCACAGCCTCATGCATCTGAATACGGGGTCCCCATCTGGTGTAGTTTGGGGAGGTTGTGGAACCTTTTGGATGTTGGACTTAGTTGCTGGCATACGAACATAAAGGTGGGGTTACATTCTTGCTGAACACTCTGCTTCCTGGCTGCTACCATGTAACTAGCCACCGCATGCTTCAACTGTCCCAGCCCTGTGCCATGTCTTCTTGTCATGATGGATGAGTGTAGAGGGAACCAAGATAAAAGTCTTTCTCCCTGATTTTGCTCCTGTCAGGTGCTCGGTCACAGGAGCCAAAAGAGTGGGACTGTAGTCTCCTCAGGGAGAAGAGTGTTTATGCTACAATGTTTTCGGAAGTGGTTACACCACCTTATGCTCCCATGTGTAACATATGCATTCTTTTTCACTTCATGTCTTACCCATACTTTATTGTTAAACTACAAACTTTTTGAGGTTTCATTGGTTGGGTGTCATTCTTTGAATAGGTAATCTTCATAGCCAATAGACTGGGTTCCAAACTTTGTGCTTTTTCAATAGGTATCTTATCTATTCCTAATGTTCTGCATTTCCACATGAATTTTTAAATGGATAACTGTGTTTAAATACACAGTCTACATTTTCCTCATAATTGCATGGAATCCGAAGGGTAATTGGAGAAAGTGAAATCTTGACAGGAATGCCTTTTAACCCACAAACACTGTGTGGTCCTTTATTAATTTGGGTTTTATTTTCTGTCTCTCAATAGTTCTAGACCTTCTAGGATATTTGCTGTGTTACGTTTCTTGTAACTTAGTATTTTTTTTTGTTTTGTTTTTTTGTTTTTTTGTTTGTTTGTTTTTCGAGACAGGGTTTCTCTGTGTATCCCTGGCTATCCTGGACTCATTCTGTACACCAGGCTGGCCTTGAACCCAGAAATCTGCCTGCCTCTGCCTCCCAAGTGCTGGGATTAAAGGTGTGTGCCACCACCACCTGCCCTTAGTATTTCTTGATGCAATCAAATTTTATTATGTTGTATTTTCTTTTTGGTATCTTACAGAAACACAATGAGTTATATTAATACTGTGTCCAATAGCCTTGGAAAGCTTAAAACATTGTTGTTAACTCTAATAATGTACTCAGTGACTAGTTGTTCAATCTTCATACATTTTGCTTCTTCTGTTTGTCCTACCCTAGTGCTTGAGGGCAGCAATGGCTGTCTTCCTTCATCTTTGATACTATAATGTCTTCAGCAACACTTGGGTCATGTGAACACCCATAGTTAAAGCTGCTAAGGAGTAAATAAGTTGCTCAAGATGAAAAGATGTCTAAGTGGGACCATGATTGAACCTTGATTTAATCTGTATCCATGTATCAAAAAATAGGGAATAAATTTTGATTTAAAATTCAGTCAGACCCATGATAAACGTAAGAGCTTTTGAGTTCTACGAAACTTGAGACAGTCCTGGGATTTACTCCAAAGAACAAGAATCTAATCCTTCTGGGATCCACCTGCCAGCTCCCTGCTGCTCACAGGATGCTGCTGGAAGAGAGGAAGGGGAGAGTAGAAGGGAGGAAGAGAATAAGAAAAAGAAAAACAGAGGAAAGTGGGAGGGAGAGGGAGAGGGAGAGAGAGAGAGAGAGAGAGAGAGAGAGAGAGAGAGAGAGAGAGAGAGAGATCACTACCTAGTGGTACAACTAAGAAAAATATCATGCAAAACAGAATTTATTTTAAGATTTATTTATTTTATGTATACAAGGAAACTGTCGCTGTCTTCAGGAACACCAGAAGAGGGCATCAGATCCTATTATAGATGGCTGTGAGCCACCATGTGGTTGTTGGGAATTGAACTCAGGACCTCTGGAAGAATAGGCAGCGCTCTTAACTACTGAGCCATCTCTCCAGCCAAAATATTTCTCTTTATATTCTTTAAATAAGATTTTTAACTGAAAAAAAAATTTCAGCCAATATATTCTGGCCAGACTCTCCCCCTCCCCCCAGATCCTATCCACCCAACCCTGTGTCTTCATGTCTTTAAAAAACAACAAACAAAAATAATAAGAAATTCACATACTTCTCACAAAATGAAAACCAAAATCTATAAGTAAAAGACCAATAAGCGAAAGAATGCCCAAATAAACCAACATGAGATAAAAAGTCTACAAAAATAGCTTTGAGTTTGTTTTGTGTTGACCATCTAGGGCTGGGTGTAGGGCTTATTCTGAAATGCGGTTAACAGACCCAGTGAGATTCCATTGGAGAAAATTAATTTTTCCTTTGGAAGTAGGCATCAATTGCAGGTAGCTTCTCTGTTAGGATATAGGAGTCCACTTCCCACTTCCCCACTGTCAGTGCTGGGACCATGGGCTTGGACCTATGCAGACCCTGTGTGCGCTACCAGTCTCTGAGAGACCACATACTATACATCAGTCCTGTAGTGCCTGGAGGATACTGTTTCTATGCCATCCATCCTCTCTGACTCTTAAAATCTTTCCACCTTCTCATCTGCAGGGTTCTCTGAGCCTCAGGTGAGGCTTTGATGACAACATCCCATTTTGGACTGAATGCTCCATAATCTCTCACTGTCTGCATTAGCCAGCTGTGAGTCTCTGTGTTAGTTCCCACCTACCACAAGAAGGTTCTCTGGTAATGGCTGAGTGAGACATTGGTCTATGGGTATAACAGAATAGCATTAGCAGTCGTCTTGTTGCTATGTTCCTTTAGCAGAAACAATAGTATTTGGTTCTCTCCTAGGACCATAGCCTACCCAGTCTCAAGCTCTTGGCCCTTTATGCAGTGTCATGCATGGGCTCCACCAGGTGGAGTGGGTCTCAAACCCAATCAGAAAGTAGTTGGTTACTCCCACTGTGCCATCAGTGTCATATTTTGCAGGCAGGCCACCACTGTAATCTCAGGGTTTAAAGCTGGGTTGATGGCTACCTCTCTCCTCTAACTGTGGACAGAGTACCTTACAGTACTGTGAACCAGTAGGGCAAAGCCTCTTCTTAGGCACCAGCACGACGTCTCTGTTCTCTGTGTTCAGTGAGGTCTGGAAGTGTTGTCTGCAGCAAGGGCATCACCATCAGTTTGCAGAGAGTGGCTGATAGCCTTGGCAATCATCTGAGGTGTCTGGGGTTTCCCTGGTGCCCTTTGTCACATGACTCATCTAGATGTAACACATTCAAGATGTTTAGTGGAGCACTGTCTCGGCCACTGTTTGTTGACTCCCTTTAGATTTCTCTCATATATGTTTATATTTTAGGAAGTTTCTACTGTTGTAGGCTACCATCTGGCCCCCAGATAACCCTCAGTCTTGCTTGTCGCTCCCCATATTCCCTCCTTTATGCCCCACATCTTTAGTTACTGTTGCTGTGAAGAGACACCATAACCAAAGCAACTCTTATTTTTAAAAAAGCATTTACCTGGAGGCTTGCTTACAGTTTTTGAGGGCTAGTCCAAGATCATCATGGCAAGAAACAGACAGGCATGGCTGATCTGCAGGCAGCAGGATGAGAGATAGAGACTGGGCCTGGCATGGGTTTTTGAAATCTCAAAGCCCACTACCCAGTCACACACCTCCTCCAACAAGGCCACACCTCCTCCAACAAGGCCACACCTCCCAATCCTTCCCACACAGTTCCACTAACTGTAGACCAAGCATTCAAACCTAAGAGTCTATGGCGGTCATTCTCATCCAAACCACCAAACCTCCTTTTCCCCTCCCCTTCCCCATTTAATCCTCACACTCCAGCTCCTATCCTGTCTTTTCACAACTTTTTCCTTCCTTGAAAGATCCTCTTCTCCCCCACCCCCACCAGTTCCTTAGTAAATATCTAACTTCTGTGCTACTGTACACCCTAGCATGCATATCAAAGGCTGCCAAGCCTACATCCACATATAAGAGAAAACCTGCAGCATGTGTCTCTTTAGGTCTCAGTTCACCTCACTCAGGATGATTCTTTTTCCACAACTCCATCTGGCCACCTGCAAATTTCGTAATTTTTTTTTAAACAGCTGAGTAATATTCCGTTTTGTAAATGGACCACATGTTCATTATCCATCACTCATCCCAACCTCCGTATGTCATCAGTTGACGGGCATCTAGGTTGTTTCCTGTTTCTGGCTAAACTAGCAAAAACACATGGATGGACAAGCATCTCTGTAGCAGGATGTAGAGTCCTTTGGGTATATGCCCGAGTAGATCTATTCCCAGCTTTCCAAGGGCCTGCCACGCTGATCACCACAGGGCTGTACAAGTTTGTGCTCCCACCACCAAGTGTTCCCCCTTCCTCACACCTCTCCAGCATGAGCTGTCGTTTGTGTTATTGATCTTAGCCATTCTGACAGGTTGGAGATGGAATCTCAGAGTTCTTTGCATTTGCATTTCCCTGACTACGGATTTGAACATTGCTTTAAGTGTCTCTCTGCTATGCATGTTTCATCTTTTGAGAACTCTCTGATTAATTCCGTATCCCATTTTTCAAATTGTGTATTTTACAAATCTGATTACTTCTTTTGAAAATGACCAAGTTACGATAATTGTATTTAGCCATCTATTTAGATCTACTCCACTAAAAGCAACTACCACATAATAGTTTCTCCAGGGTGGGAATAACTGGAATACCAGTTTGGATAGTTACAGGCCAGGGGTGCAGATACAGATTATAAATACGGATTTATCTCAGATAAACTGGAGTGACTCAGTATGAGAAGAGTTTACACTGCCACCCAGTGGAGTGTTTAGGGAAAAGACATGTGCCCTTCAATATATTTTAACTAAGCAATCTAGTCAATAGAAATAGATCCCTCTATTCAACCAAGACAAAACAAAACAAAACTGGCCAGGATCTATAAAACACTTTGCTATATAGTGGATCATAGTGGATATACCATTGAATTAAAAGTCTAATGTCTGAGTGCTAGCTTTGAGGTGCCCTGTTCCTAGCCACATGATTTTGAGATGAGTCCTTCCTGTTCCTGCTCTTAGCTTGTGAACATTTGTGAAGTGAAACAGCTACATCACGTTAGTGTTTCTGAAGCAACAGGCTTAGCACACTAATCCTAGTGCCATGGGTTGTTTTTAGACTTTGAAATATCTGATTATAACAACAAAATCGGTATATTACAAGTTCTGATGAAACCTTTGCTTCGGTAAAATGTATGTATGAGTGTGCATGTGTGCTTCTTGGGACCCCATGTAAATGTGCTCATTTCCATAGGATCTATAGAAATAAGGGAGTAAACAAATGCTCTCAGGCTACAGTTCTACAATCCCAGGATTGTGTGAAATGTGAGTGATGCCAATTTGCATTTGCCAGATTTACAGAGAGACGGCTGGCAGACCGTTTGCTGATGGGTGGATGCTATCTTTTACTTTTCTCTTCTAAAACGAAAAAGGCTGCAGTTGAACAGATGGTAATATTTGCCTGTTTTCTTTTACTTGTCCAGAGGTGATTGCCCATCTGGAAATTCAATGTTTCTCAAAACAGTGTGTAGGGCTGTAGGGGGAGGTGCTGATACTGAAGTCTGGCTCCCTAATTGGTTCTTGATTTGGTCAATAAAGGAGGCCAGGAGCCAGTTGCTGGCAGAAGGGACAGGAGGGACTTCCGGGTCCCTGGAGGAAAAAGAGACACAGGGAAAGAGAAGGGCTTTACAGCTAGGCCTTGGACGGAGAAGAATGAAACAGTCATGTAGTAACTCCAGGAAGTTAGAACCAGCGGCCGCTGCAGGTAGCCAAGGAAGTCAGCAGAGGCAAGCTGGTACAGGCGAGCTGAAAAGTTTAAGGCAGGAGATTCTGTGCCTAGCAATTTGTGCTAGCTGACAATTTCTAAAATAATAAAGTTATCTGAGTGTTTTTCATCCTTGGAGCAAAGGTGTGGAGAGAGAGATAAAGAGAGAGAAGGAGGGGGGGAGGGAGGGAGAGAGAGAGAGAGAGAGAGAGAGGGAGAGAGAGAGAGAGAGGAAGAGAGAGAGAGAGAGAGAATGGGATGGTTATGGCAGCTTGGTGAAGTGAAGCTGAGAGGAGCCAGAGAGCGTGGGCAACAGTTTCAGGCCTGTAATCCCAGGCAAAATTATAAACCGAGAGGAACAAAAGAGATGCCGAGAGTGATCCAGTGATGGGAGTGGGCCTTGTGTCACCCTATCTCAGAGCTAAGCAAGGAGGAGCCAGAGCGCCTGCCACCGTTCTGGGCAAAGGCAGGGACGTGTTTTTATTATTACCCAAAACACAGGGCCAACTCAATCAGACGCACCTGGAATGCCCCTTAAAGTGCATTCTTCAACCTCCCCCACTGCTAGGACTAACAAATCGGAACACAGCCCCTCAAGCTGCGGGGTCCTCAAGCATCCTAGGTGTTTTTTACAGATCCTAAAGTTCGAGTAGTATTTTTCATGTTCAGAATGTTGTTGCCCAGGCTGGCCTTAGACTCACTAGGTAGCCAAGGATGACCTTGAATCTGATCTTCCTGCCTCCACCTTCCGAGACCATGGATTGGAAGCATGATCTACCTTACCTAGCACAATACAATTTTGAGCGAAAGTGAAGTTGATCCACACCTACCAACATTCTACTGTCCTTTCCTGCTAACTCCTAACGCCTTCCCGAAAGAGAGAGTCAGTCTTTGCTCATTCCCATCTCAGAAGGAAAGACTTAGAAGAATATCAAGAGAATCAGACATGTTAAAGTGCTGGTAAAGTCTGGGTCTAAGATGTATAACACCTACCAAACTCTTTGAAACCAAATATACTTTAACATAGTAAGCCAAATTTGACAGTCATTGCTCTTTTATGCATAATTTATGCATATGTAATTCATTCATATGCCTTATTTCTAAAGTGGATCTTAAGAACAAAGCTCAAATTCTTTGTCTTGCATGTTTCCATATCAATGCTACTGAGTATTTGTGGTCTGTGTCATAGCTACTGAAGATACAGTTCTCAGAACAGCAACAGCAGCACTCTCTAGAAGGTTGGAAACAGATTTCTTACCAGGCTTGGTAACTAATACTTGTAATCCCAGCATTTGAGTACTCAGTAGTAGAGACAAGAGGATCATGATTTGGAGGCCATTTGGGGCAGTTATAGCAAGTTCCTGGCCAGTCTTGGGTACACAGCAAGACACTATCTCACAAAACCAAGGACTAATGGTGTATGTAGCTCAATGGTAGAGTGCCTTGAAAGGCCTAGTGTCTGTTCTCAGAAGTATGGGAGGAAGATGAGAGGGAGGTATGTATCTGAAGATCTTCATAAGGATGTAAATTATCTTCATTATATGAATATTGATTCTAGGCTAATTGCATGTATTTTAAAGTTTAGGAGACATGGCTCTTCAAATGCTTTACAAATGTTAGGTATGAAATAATTGCCCAGTGGCTAGAGCTAGGATTTCCTATGGACCTTAGGGTGGGCAGAGACTTCTATGAGCTCCCAAAATTTCTATGTTGAAAGCCTAGTTTGTGATGTCTTTGGAGGCAGAGCCTGAAGGAGATTAGTTTCATGGTTTTCATGAAGGTATGTATTGCTGCTGTCTCAGTATGAAATGTCTGCCGCATGCTCTCACTGTGTGTTTGAGGCACAGTCCCCGTCCCCAGCTCCAGGGCACTGCACTATTGTGGGAAGTGTTAGCAAACCTAGGAGGTAGGGTGTAGTAAGAGGAAGTGAGTTTCTGGTGCTATACCTTCAAACTGTATAACATGACCTTAGTCCCTCCCTGGTCCTTTCCTTTCTGTAAGGTGGCAGCCTCCTCTACCACGTGCTCCCACCACCTTGCTGTGCTCCCTTACCTCAGGCTCCTCCAGGTTTGCTCACTGTGTTGAAAAGTCTGATTTACACGTGAGGTCATGGAGTGGGGAGAGACACCAGAGGACTGTGGCCATGGGAGGACATGATGAGAAGGTGACAAGCCGGGAGAAAGGTCTTCAGCCACAGAGCAAACCTTCGTCATCATTATATTTCATCTTCTAGCATCCAGAACCGTGAGCGGCACTTGTCTGCATCACACACCCCGTGGTGCTTTGTCACAGAAGCTTGAGCACTAAGCCAATCACAAGGAACCTCTTCAGACTACACTGTTCTTTCTCTCAAAAACATGGAGGGGAGCTCTAATTCCCCTGTGGCCTGGGTAGAAAAGCTCAGAGAAACACACAAGAGAGAAAGTGAAATGGGGAAGAAAGAAATGGTTTTTAACAATCTGTGTCATTATCATAAAGGTTCTGCACTAAATGAAGTGATTGTATGTGAAATGTGTGTGGAAAAATGGAGAAATCGCTCAAACTAAGCCTGAAGTCTTCGAGACAAGGAAATGCGCAAATCAAGTTGAGTATAAACAGACACGAGAACAACGAAACGTCTAACCCAAACGTGAGAAGGACACAAGGGCAAATGGTGGCATCTTCCTCATTGGAAATTAGAGAATCCATCATAGAATCACCAACACAGATACTGTCTGGGCATTGCCATACGTTGTGACGTCATACCTCACCCCCAAAATGTCACTACTGCCAGTCTCAGGGAAGCTGGCGTCTACTTGAGGAGTTGTCTAAATACATAGCCTCCAACTTAAGCCTTGAGGCCTGAGAGATTGGTATATTTAGTCCACATGGAAAATGACGATAGGATGAAAAATTATTGCAAAACTACTTTTTAAACATTTCTAATTTTAGTCCAATTGCCCAGGTCCCAATGAAAGACTCTATCTCAAAAGAAACAGACAAAAATGTATAAAAACAAGGCTCTTCAAGAATAATATCCAAGGTGCCCAAGGTTGACTTCTGGGCACCAACATACACACACACACACACACACACACACACACACACACACACACACACGAGCAAATGTCCCCATTGCCTTACAAAAGACAATTAGAATCTCGCGTATGTGTTTTGTCACCTTTCTTTCTGTGCATCTTTCCTCGGATATCTGATTGTCTCTGCCTACTCCTACGTTAATGCCAGGCTCTAGAGCAGTAAACAAAGCTCTGAGCCCTGAGCTTCACCAGCAGACATTTCCTTTTCAGCCGGGAAGCTCCAGGATCAGTTGTGTTGTGATGTGGTGTGCCAAGAGCAACTTGGTCTTGTAATTTTAAGTAAAACTAGAAGCCAAAGACATGCTGATTGAAACAGGAAGGCATGATTCTCCTCTGGTAAACTGGCAAAGATTAGAGATAATACATCTATAGTTAACAAAGACACAGGAAAACAAGACGGTCCGCCTGCAGCCCGTGTTAGCTCCTGGAGGCTGTATCAGCCACAATTGTGGAAATGAGCATAGGCAGGAAAATATTTAGTTTAATGACTTAATAGAAAATAAAAGGTATATGGGCAAACAAGCTAGCTGCATGATAGATGCCACATTGAACATGTATGTAGCCCACAGTGATTGAACATGCATGTAGTCCTACAATGATTGAACATGCATGTAGTCCCACAGTGATTGAACATGCAGTTAGTTACACAGTGATTGAACATGCATGTAGTCTCACAGTGATTGAACATGCATGCAGTCCCACAATGATTGGACATGCATGTAGTCCTACAGTGACTGGACATGCATGTAGTCCTACAGTGACTGGACATGCATGTAGTCCTACAGTGACTGGACATGCATGTAGTCCTACAGTGACTGGACATACATGTAGTCCTACAGTGATTGGACATGCATGTAGTCCTATGGTGATTGAACATGCATGCAGTCCCACGGTGATTGGACATGAATGTAGTCCTACAGTGATTGAATATGCATGTAGTCACATGGTGACTGAGCATGTATAGTCACACAGTGACTGGACATGCATGCAGTCCCACAGTGATTGGACATGCGTGTAGTCCTACAGTGATTGGACATGCATGTAGTCATGCACATAGTGAAAGTGCTGAGCTGGACATCTGGTTTGCCTCCACGATTCAAATTCTCTCCTTTCTCCACTCTTTACGTCCTACTCCATTACTGACCACATCAAACAGGTTCCCTGGCCCTCTGGTTTCACTTGGGTGAGGCAGATAAAAAGCACTAGCAAAAGACAGATGGCTTCTTCAAAGTGTGACTCTGGACCTGCAGCCCAGTCACCTTGCTGGGCTGTAGCTCGGAAGGAAGCAGTTATATTCAGCTCCTGAACAGCACCTCCTTCAAGGAGATTCTCTCCTCTCCACTTCCCAAGCTCAGTCAGAATTAGGGACAGCAATGGCCTCCGAGTCGCTAACCATGCTACCATCACATTCCTTAAAGCCCACACTCTTCAACCGTCCATTTCAAGGAAATCATCTATTTCCAACAATTCTCTCTCCCAATCATGCTGCCACCAGAATCTGGTTTCTCTGCTATACTGTGAAACACTGTATGGGTTTGCCATAGTCAATACCCCGCTGAGGAAGATGTAAATTGTTTCTTAGTGAAGAGGTTAACCTCTGCCCCAAACCCTGTGTGTGATCTCTCAGGCCTGACCACAGGCAATTACGGAGCACATGGGAAAAATCTGCCCTCCCACGCCAGACTTGGGATGCAGCCAAGGTACTGAAACCTCAGACTGGAGTCATGGTCAAGGACGCAGGTCAGGTCGCCCGGGGCAGCATCCACGTTCTTGACTCAGGCACCTCTATAGTGGGGTAGGGCGATTCCGCCCAGAGGCCTTTCCCAGTTACCTGCAGGAGGCACACCCAGGATCCCTTTCTCCACGCTAATCCCGCACTCAGCTTTTCCTACCTGCATCTTCTTTCTGGCCCCCAGATCCTAAAAACCGCCAGAACCTCTAGCTCAGGCTGGACCTGCTGAACCGCAACCCGGCACTGTTTAGCGGCGAAATGGGACCATGGGAAGCCCGAGCTTTCCTTTCTTTCATGTCTTGATTATTCCGCAGGAGGGATTTTTACCGGGCGGCTCACCTCTCTTCAGCGGCATTTAGGTTTTTAAAGTCTTTGTTACAGGCACCAGTAGGTGCACATCCGTGTACACAACAGCTTCAAGTTACTGAAATACTCATGTTCAGGACACCTTCCCTTCAGTCAGGTACAAAGATGCCTTGAGAAGACAGGCGTCTCTGAAGCAGATGCAGACTATGCCTTGGCAAAAGGAATGGATTATTTCCATGGTAATAACTTTACCTCACCGAGCCGGAAGAATTGGGTTTTTTTAAAGCCTTTGATACAGCCTCTAGATATTTTTTTGTAGTTGGGGTGTGTGTGTGTGTGTGTGTGTGTGTGTGTCCAGGTGGGCACCCCATGGGTATGCATGCAGAAACCAGAGGGAGTTCTAGCTCTCCCCTCCCTATTCCTTAGAGACAAACTCTCTCCCTGAATCTGGAGCTAGGCTGGTAGCAGCAAGCCTTGAATCCCTGACAGTGCTAGGGGTTACAGCTTGCACTGCCTTGTCTGGATTTCAAACTCAGTTCCTCGTGCTTGAACAGCAAAAGATCTTACTCACTGCGCCATCTTCCCAGCCCCCTTTGGTTTATCACCATCACCATCACCATCACCATCATCATCACCATCACCGTCACTGCCGTCGTCATCATCAGATTTTATTCTGTTTACATGGGAGAGGGAAGGGTGGCACGTGCCACAACATGCATGTGTGGGTCAGA
Organism: Mus musculus; assembly: GCF_000001635.26. Classification (NCBI taxonomy): domain Eukaryota; kingdom Metazoa; phylum Chordata; class Mammalia; order Rodentia; family Muridae; genus Mus; species Mus musculus. The sequence continues at coordinate 29,985,908 of NC_000085.6, forward strand.
GGACAGCTTGCCACCCTCCTTGATTTTTTTAAGTGATGTTTGTTTCCAATGGTCTTCATAGAAGCCAGAAACATTCCTTCTTTGATGACGTTCTATTTGTAACTTTCAGGCCATGTGAAATATTTTGAAGATGGTTCTCAAAGTTTGAAAGTCTATTAGCCAGTGTTTTTCTTTCAAGACACTGAAGTGCTGTCCTTACCTGGTGGGGGAGGGGGGTACTGTGATCATCGCGGTGGTCTTCCCACTCTGAGGCTCAACCCATTGAATTCCAGATCTGATACGTCTGCAATTTCCCCAAACTCGGGCATTGAGACTACATCATTTGTGGTACCAGGGACAGTATCCGCACCTTCCTCTGTGTATTTTGTTGTCTACCTTAGAAATTTTTGTATGGTGCTTTGTTATTTTTCAAAAATAAGATGTTGAGCACTGTGGCTCATGTCTGTCATCCCAACTCTTGGGAAACAGGGAGATTGCCAGCCATCGCAAAAATATCAGAGTCAGGTCATCTTGGAAAAAAAAGACGCATTGAAATGTGTGTATACATTGAGCAAGGCTTTGAACATGTATGATTTAATATTTCTAAGGGAAACAAAAGCAATGGAACCCAAAGTGTGGACACCATGTTACATGTGGAGATAGTACACAGGGAAACCAGATCCTAGCTGTGGACTGCTGGTCAGGGCTCACGCATGCTTTGATAAGCGCTGCCTGGTTTCTCTCCGCAGAGTTAAGAGCCGCCTACCATCCCTCTGTTCCCTCGTGTAAGTGCTGTCATTGACCAGGCAGAATGGCATTGTGGTTTTGCCGATCATATGGAAGACAGCCTCTCAATGTAGCTGTACTCTGGACTCATGCAAGCATTGAATCATATGCTTAAAAAAAGAAAGCTCTTTAAATACTAATACAAAACATTCTCCCAGAAACCGCAAGCAAAGAAAGCAGAGGGTAAAATTAGCTCGGCGTGCTGACATTTGTGCCTAAGGAAGGGAAAACATTTTGTCCCCATATCTATTTATATCTGTACAGAGTAGCCTCAGAGTAACACACTGGAAGGGAAGGCCTCGATCTTTGGGGAGCCTGGAGCTGGGGGGAAGACAGCGTTACTGTCACGCTGTTCTGTGTCTGGTGACTGCTTTCCATGGTTCCCTAAAATCAGCATTTAAAAAAAAGAGAATAATTTTGAAAATAAAAGTACTTCAAACATTCATAAATCATTACATACGAATGAATATTTAATGACATGAGGAATGTTGATATGAACTTCTGGGAGAGAATAACAGCTTATTTAAAAAATTGTCCATATAATCCAAAGCTAGTAACCGCATGCTCATAGGGAAAGCATGCTGGCAAGGTAGACCCAAGAGCTTTAGTGATTATCTCCGGGTAGCAGAATTCCTTTGCAAGCCTCTCCTTGCTTTCCGAATGTTCTGCTTTTAAAATATTACTTTCAAAGCCGAAAGGGAGTGCCAGCTTTGAGAAGCTCTCCCAAATCGCTGGGGAGGTGGCTTGGCAGCAGGGTGCTTGCTTGGTAGGCCCCAGGTTCTGGGTTCAATTCTCACAATTGAAAGATTCTACAAAAGAGACATGTCCTCGTGTCTGTTTATAAATGTGCAGAAAAGCTCCGATAGAGTAGCATAAATAATCTCCACAGCACTTGTTTCAAATAAAAGAGGCAGGGCCGGTGAGACCGCTCAGCAGGTGAGGTCACCACGCCTGACAGCCTGAGTTCCATCTACAGGTCCCACAGGTTAAGGGGAGACTCACATCTTATAAGTTGGACACACACAGACACACACTGCCACCACAAAGAAAGACACACACATAAATAATGTAATAAAAATGTTCACAAGAAGCCACAGAAGAGAGTTTACTGCCGATTCCACACATGCGCATGCAATGGAAAAGGTGTGTGATGTGCACCGGAGTCGGGTTAGGGTTGGAAAGAGGCACTCAATGGTGTGCTGGACTGCTGGAAATAGTTGTGCCTTCTGTGCTTGAATAGGCACTTTAATACATCTTTCTTTTCAAAGTATGTTTTGAAGGATTTATGCCCGTACACATACATGAAAAAAAGTATTCTGAGAGTTCTACAAGCATCTTAAATATCATACTAAGATCAGGCAAGGGCAAAGAGATGACTCTGGCTTCAGTCAGGCCTGGGTTTATTAGCACGACAGGATTCCTGTCCTGCTATTTATTAGCACGGTGAATAAGAGCAAGCTGTTAACCTCCCTAGCTCTGCTTCCTCATCTGTAAAACGGGGTGAAGCAACCGTCTCCCCTCATAGGAACGTTGTAAGACTGGTGTATGTGTTATGCTTTAGAGGATCTGTGGGTTACAGTAAGTGTTCAATTACAGTTCCTTCTGCTGAAGGAAAACGCAGAAACTCTCTTTGTTGACTCAACACATGAACTGCTCATCTGTGGGCACTGTCTGGCACAAACATGTACCCATGTGGGGTGTATAAGTCTTCTCAAATGCCTCCAATAGCCACGGGCCCAGTTTACCAGGAACCAAACAAAAAGTGTTGTAAAAGCCAGAATTTAAAAAACAATAAGGCAACACTTAGACCAAAGTATATGAATATATGCAGATTTTTCTCAAGTATAGTGGTTCATACCTGTCATCCTGGAATTTGGGAGGCTGAGGCAGGAGGATCATCTTGAGTCTGAAGCCAGCTTGGGATCTATACACACACACATACACTGTATTTTCCATTCACCAATCAATATTCTAAGTGCCTTTCCTACACAGAATAACTTAATGAATTACTTAGCACTACTGCTACGCCCACTCCAGTGAAGTCTGCCTGTTGGGGTCGAAAGACCTGGAGGCAGTCACGAGGCAAAGAGTTTCAAGGAAACTCAGCCTCCTGGAACCTTGACATTCTCATAGCCCATATACTCAAACCATGTCCCCACGTTAGTATGGTGTATGCTCTCTTTCAGTATTGTTTTATTATAAGTGCCTTTAAAGATTAACATAGGTAAGCCTCCACCAGTGTTCCAACGTCCTAGAAAATCCTTGAAGTCGAAGAGCTAGGAATTCATTAAAAATGTTACCTAACATTCAAATTCACTTCTAGTAGAGACAGTGAAACTAATTAGGCATTACAAAGAACAGAGCTAGAATAGCTCAGGGCTAGTGTGCGGAGTGATTACTTAGGGCAATAGCCGAGTCTCACCACACAGGGCACATACAATGGCCTAGCGAATAGATGGGTTAACCATGAAAGAGTTAGGGAATCCCCCTGGGATAGGTTTCTTCACTAGGCCCAAAGGAACAGCATAATCAGGCATTTACTAAGAGCCCCTGGTGGTGGGGTTAACGATAAATAGACTAACATTACACCTGTCCCCATTCTAAGTGGTAAACCGGCCTGGTCCCCGCCATCTTTTGATGTATGCATTCCTTTTGTTTTGTGTCACTGTAACTCGGCGGATATGTTCGCCTGGCTTTTCTTGTTTTTCTTCTGTATAAAAAAGTCTGGTGTTCGTTTGGACAACACACTCAAATTCAACACACTTTCTCATGTCGTGTCGTGTCTGTCGCCGACTCTATGCCCATCTGTCCGAGACCTTGATTCGCATGGATTGAGGAGGACCCATTGAGCCCCTGGTCCGTGGCACTCTACTTTATAGATCAGAACGAAGGAATAAAGAGATGGAGTAACTTTCTGAAGTTGTACAGATGATAAATGATTGGGTTCCTGTAGGCTCTCACTGTAGGCTTTTAACCCAAGACAACTGAAGTAAACCCAGGGCAAACAGCGCTAACCTACCTCTCTAAACATCTCCAAAACTCAGCAGCTCTGTCTTCACGTGAGAACATCAGATAACTTCACACTGACGGACGTTCTACAAAAATACCTGAGGTAAATTCCTCAACACTCTTCAGACACCAAAGATGAGAGAAGTGTGAAAAGCTGCCACACACTAGAAGAGGATACACAAAGGGTGAATGTGTTGAGGTACGGTGAATTTAAGAATACAAATACGAGAGAGGGCCTAAACCATGAATCTGGAGCTCAATGAACATCAATCAGTATCCGAACTGTTCTTTAGCTGTGACAAATGCCCCTGGTAGATAAGACATCAATTAATCGAGAAGCTAGAAGGGTTCTCCACACTCTTTGAACTCTTCTGTAAGCCTTAAGCTCTTTGAAGATGGCTCTTGGAGGACACCCTATACCCACCACTTACCTAAGCAGCATAATTCCTCAGTACACTCTAAATATTAGGCAACGTTTGAAAAAAGTACAACGACCAACTTACTTGGTTTTTACTTTCTGTGTCCACCTATCCTTCCAGTGTTTCTTAGTGAGCTGTTCTGCAGATGGACAGCCAGCATCGGATAATACAGAGGAAGCCAAGTGGGGGAATCCCCTTTCTATGGCAATCAGTCTAACTCCTACACAAGGGTGAATTTACCTTGTTATTCGGAGAAAGCCACCTGGAAGATCCTTGTCCTGAAAGGTGTAAAAATCACAAGTGATTTGTCTATCTCCTTTAAACACACACACACACACACACACACACAGACACACACACACACACATTTTTTGAGACTAGCATATAATTTTATCAATTTCCTCCTCTCCCCCTACCTCCCTTACTCAACTCTTTTTCTTTAATTTTTGTTGTTGTGTATGCACATTCATAAATATAAGAACGCAACCTGCTCAGTGTGTATAATGTTTCTTGTATGTATATTTTCAGAACTGATTATTTGGTGTTATATCACCAGTCGGCGTACCTTTCCCTAGGGAAAGCAGTTTCTCTTGCCCTCAGCATTCTTTTTTTTTTTTTCCATTTTTTATTAGGTATTTAGCTCATTTACATTTCCAATGCTATACCAAAAGTCCCCCATACCCACCCACCCCCACTCCCCTACCCGCCCACTCCCCCTTTTTGGCCCTGGCGTTCCCCTGTTCTGGGGCATATAAAGTTTGTGTGTCCAATGGGCCTCTCTTTCCAGTGATGGCCGACTAGGCCATCCTTTGATACATATGCAGCTAGAGTCAAGAGCTCCGGGGTGCTGGTTAGTTCATAATGTTGACCACCTATAGGGTTGCAGATCCCTTTAGCTCCTTGAGTACTTTCTCTAGCTCCTCCATTGGGAGCCCTGTGATCCATCCATTAGCTGACTGTGAGCATCCACTTCTGTGTTTGCTAGGCCCCGGCATAGTCTCACAAGAGACAGCTACATCTGGGTCCTTTCGATAAAATCTTGCTAGTGTATGCAATGGTGTCAGCGTTTGGATGCTGATTATGGGGTGTATCCCTGGATAAGGCAGTCTCTACATGGTCCATCCTTTCATCTCAGCTCCAAACTTTGTCTCTGTAACTCCTTCCAAGGGTGTTTTGTTCCCACTTCTAAGGAGGGGCATAGTGTCCACACTTCAGTCTTCATTTTTCTTGAGTTTCATGTGTTTAGGAAATTGTATCTTATATCTTGGGTATCCTAGGTTTTGGGCTAATATCCACTTATCAGTGAGTACATATTGTGTGAGTTCCTTTGTGAATGTGTTACCTCACTCAGGATGATGCCCTCCAGGTCCATCCATTTGGCTAGGAATTTCATAAATTCATTCTTTTTAATAGCTGAGTAGTACTCCATTGTGTAGATGTACCACATTTTCTGTATCCATTCCTCTGTTGAGGGGCATCTGGGTTCTTTCCAGCTTCTGGCTATTATAAATAAGGCTGCTATGAACATAGTGGAGCATGTGTCCTTCTTACCAGTTGGGGCATCTTCTGGATATATGCCCAGGAGAGGTATTGCTGGATCCTCCTGTAGTACTATGTCCAATTTTCTGAGGAACCGCCAGACAGATTTCCAGAGTGGTTGTACAAGCCTGCAATCCCACCAACAATGGAGGAGTGTTCCTCTTTCTCCACATCCTCGCCAGCATCTGCTGTCACCTGAATTTTTGATCTTAGACATTCTGACTGGTGTGAGGTGGAATCTCAGGGTTGTTTTGATTTGCATTTCCCTGATGATTAAGGATGTTGAACATTTTTTCAGGTGCTTCTCTGCCATTCGGTATTCCTCAGGTGAGAATTCTTTGTTCAGTTCTGAGCCCCATTTTTTAATGGGGTTATTTGATTTTCTGAAGTCCACCTTCTTGAGTTCTTTATATATGTTGGATATTAGTCCCCTATCTGATTTAGGATAGGTAAAGATCCTTTCCCAATCTGTTGGTGGTCTCTTTGTCTTATTGACGGTGTCTTTTGCCTTGCAGAAACTTTGGAGTTTCATTAGGTCCCATTTGTCAATTCTCGATCTTACAGCACAAGCCATTGCTGTTCTGTTCAGGAATTTTTCCCCTGTGCCCATATCTTCAAGGCTTTTCCCCACTTTCTCCTCTATAAGTTTCAGTGTCTCTGGTTTTATGTGAAGTTCTTTGATCCATTTAGATTTGACCTTAGTACAAGGAGATAAGTATGGATCGATTCGCATTCTTCTAAATGATAACAACCAGTTGTGCCAGCACCATTTGTTGAAAATGCTGTCTTTCTTCCACTGGATGGTTTTAGCTCCCTTGTCGAAGATCAAGTGACCATAGGTGTGTGGGTTCATTTCTGGGTCTTCAATTCTATTCCATTGGTCTACTTGTCTGTCTCTATACCAGTACCATGCAGTTTTTACCACAATTGCTCTGTAGTAAAGCTTTAGGTCAGGATGGTGATTCCACCAGAGGTTCTTTTATCCTTGAGAAGAGTTTTTGCTATCCTAGGTTTTTTGTTATTCCAGATGAATTTGCAAATTGCTCCTTCTAATTCGTTGAAGAATTGAGTTGGAATTTTGATGGGGATTGCATTGAATCTGTAGATTGCTTTTGGCAAGATAGCCATTTTTACAATATTGATCCTGCCAATCCATGAGCATGGGAGATCTTTCCATCTTCTGAGATCTTCTTTAATTTCTTTCTTCAGAGACTTGAAGTTTTTATCATACAGATCTTTCACTTCCTTAGTTAGAGTCACGCCGAGATATTTTATATTATTTGTGACTATTGAGAAGGGTGTTGTTTCCCTAATTTCTTTCTCAGCCTGTTTATTCTTTGTGTAGAGAAAGGCCATTGACTTGTTTGAGTTAATTTTATATCCAGCTACTTCACCGAAGCTGTTTATCAGGTTTAGGAGTTCTCTGGTGGAATTTTTAGGGTCACTTATATATACTATCATATCATCTGCAAAAAGTGATATTTTGACTTCCTCCTTTCCAATTTGTATCCCCTTGATCTCCTTTTGTTGTCGAATTGCTCTGGCTAATACTTCAAGTACTATGTTGAAAAGGTAGGGAGAAAGTGGGCAGCCTTGTCTAGTCCCTGATTTTAGTGGAATTGCTTCCAGCTTCTCTCCATTTACTTTGATGTTGGCTACTGGTTTGCTGTAGATTGCTTTTATCATGTTTAGGTATGGGCCTTGAATTCCTGATCTTTCCAGAACTTTTATCATGAATGGGTGTTGGATCTTGTCAAATGCTTTTTCTGCATCCAACGAGATGATCATGTGGTTTTTGTCTTTGAGTTTGTTTATATAGTGGATTACATTGATGGATTTTCGTATATTAAACCATCCCTGCATTCCTGGAATAAAACCTACTTGGTCAGGATGGATGATTGCTTTAATGTGTTCTTGGATTCGGTTAGCGAGAATTTTATTGAGGATTTTTGCATCAATATTCATAAGAGAAATTGGTCTGAAGTTCTCTATCTTTGTTGGATCTTTCTGTGGTTTAGGTATCAGAGTAATAGTGGCTTCATAAAATGAGTTGGGTAGAGTACTTTCTACTTCTATCTTGTGAAAAAGTTTGTGCAGAACTGGAATTAGATCTTCTTTGAAGGTCTGATAGAACTCTGCACTAAACCCATCTGGTCCTGGGCTTTTTTTGGCTGGGAGACTATTTATAACTGCTTCTATTTCTTTAGGGGATATGGGACTGTTTAGAAGGTCAACTTGATCCTGATTCAACTTTGGTACCTGGTATCTGTCCAGAAATTTGTCCATTTCGTCCAGGTTTTCCAGTTTTGTTGAGTATAGCCTTTTGTAGAAGGATCTGATGGTGTTTTGGATTTCTTCAGGATCTGTTGTTATGTCTCCCTTTTCAGTTCTGATTTTGTTAATTAGGATTTTGTCTCTGTGCCCTCTAGTGAGTCTAGCTAAGGGTTTATCTATCTTGTTGATTTTCTCAAAGAACCAACTCCTCGTTTGGTTAATTCTTTGAATAGTTCTTCTTGTTTCCACTTGGTTGATTTCACCCCTGAGTTTGATTATTTCCTGCCGTCTACTCCTCTTGGGTGAATTTGCTTCCTTTTTTTCTAGAGCTTTTAGATGTGTTGTCAAGCTGCTAGTATGTGCTCTCTCCCGTTTCTTCATGGAGGCACTCAGAGCTATGAGTTTCCCTCTTAGAAATGCTTTCATTGTGTCCCAAAGGTTTGGGTACGTTGTGTCTTCATTTTCATTAAACTCTAAAAAGTCTTTAATTTCTTTCTTTATTCCTTCCTTGACCAAGGTATCATTGAGAAGAGTGTTGTTCAGTTTCCACGTGAGTGTTGGCTTTCTGTTATTTTTTTTGTTATTGAAGATCAGCCTTAGTGCATGGTGATCTGATAGGATACATGGGACAATTTCAATATTTTTGAATCTGTTGAGGCCTGTTTTGTGACCTATTATGTGGTCAATTTTGGAGAAGGTACCATGAGGTGCTGAGAAGAAGGTATATCCTTTTGTTTTAGGATAAAATGTTCTGTAGATATCTGTCAGATCCATTTGTTTCATCACTTCTGTTAGTTTCAGTGTGTCCCTGTTTAGTTTCTGTTTCCATGATCTGTCCATTGGTGAAAGTGGTGTGTTGAAGTCTCCCACTATTATTGTGTGAGGTGCAATGTGTGCTTTGAGCTTTACTAAAGTTTCTTTAATGAATGTGGCTGCCCTTGTATTTGGAGCATAGATATTCAGAATTGAGAGTTCCTCTTGGAGGATTTTACCTTTGATGAGAACAAAGTGCCCCTCCTTGTCTTTTTTGATGACTTTGGGTTGGAAGTCAATCTTATCAGATATTAGGATGGCTACTCCAGCTTGTTTCTTCATACCATTTGCTTGGAAAATTGTTTTCCAGCCTTTTATTCTGAGGTAGTGTCTATCTTTTTCTCTGAGATGTGTCTCCTGTAAACAGCAAAATGTTGGGTCTTGTTTGTGTAGCCAGTTTGTTAGTCTATGTCTTTTTATTGGGGAGTTGAGACCATTGATGTTAAGAGATATTAAGGAAAAGTAATTGTTGCTTCCTGTTATTTTTGTTGTTAAAGTTGGCATTTTGTTCTTGTGGCTGTCTTCTTTTAGGTTTGTTGAGGGATTACTTTCTTGTTTTTTCTAGGGCATTGTTCCCGTTCTTGTATTGGTTTTTTTCTGTTATTAACCTTTGAAGGGCTGGATTCGTGGAGAGATAATGTGAGAATTTGGTTTTGTCGTGGAATACTTTGGTTTCTCCATCTATGGTAATTGAGAGTTTGGCTGGGTATAGTAGCCTGGGCTGGAATTTGTGTTCTCTTAGTGTCTGTATAACATCTGTCCAGGCTCTTCTGGCTTTCATAGTCTCTGGTGAAAAATCTGGTGTAATTCTGATAGGCTTGCCTTTGTATGTTACTTGACCTTTTTCCCTTACCGCTTTTAGTATTCTATCTTTATTTAGTGCATTTGTTGTTCTGATTATTATGTGTCGGGAGGAATTTCTTTTCTGGTCCAGTCTATTTGGAGTTCTGTAGGCTTCTTGTATGTTCATAGGTATCTCTTTCTTTATATTTGGGAAGTTTTCTTCAATAATTTTGTTGAAGATGTTTGCTGGTCCTTTGAGTTGAAAATCTTCATTCTCATCCACTCCTATTATCCGTAGGTTTGGTCTTCTCATTGTGTCCTGGATTTCCTGGATATTTTGAGTTAGGATCTTTTTGCATTTTCCATTTTCTTTGATTATTGTGCCGATGTTCTCTATGGAATCTTCTGCGCCTGAGATTCTCTCTTCCATCTCTTGTATTCTGTTGCTGATGCTCAAATCTATGGTTCCAGATTTCTTTCCTAGGGTTTCTATCTCCAGTGTTGCCTCACTTTGAGTTTTCTTTATTGTTTCTACTTCCCTTTTTAGGTCTAGTATGGTTTTGTTAATTTCCATCACCTGTTTGTATGTTTTTTCCTCTTTTTCTGTAAGGACTTCTACCTGTTTGATTGTGTTTTCCTGTTTTTCTTTAAGGACTTGTAACTCTTTAGCAGTGTTCTCCTGTATTTCTTTAAGTGATTTATTAAAGTCCTTCTTGATGTCCTCTACCATCATCATGAGATATGCTTTTAAATCTAGGTCTAGGTTTTCGGGTGTGTTGGGGTGCCCTGGACTGGGTGAAGTGGGAGTGCTGGGTTCTGATGATGGTGAGTGGTCTTGGTTCCTGTTAGTAGGATTCCTACGTTTACCTTTCGCCATCTGGTAATCTCTGGAGTTAGTAGTTATAGTTGACTCTGTTTAGAGATTGTTCTTCTGGTGATTCTGTTACCGTCTCTCAACAGACCTGGGAGACAGATTCTCTCCTCTGAGTTTCAGTGCTCAGAGCACTCTCTGCTGGCAAGCTCTCTTACAGGGAAGGTGCGCAGATATCTTGTTTTTGGACCTCCTCCTGGTCGAAGAAGAAGGCCCAAAACAGGACCTCTCTCAGAAGCTGTGTTGCTTTGGCAGTTCCCAGAAGCTGTCAGCTTCTGTGGTGCAGACTCTCACCTGTGCAGACTAAAATCCTAAGTTCCAGGGAGTCCTGGAACCAAGATGGTGACCGCTGCTCCTGAGGCTGAGGCCGTCTCCCGAGCCAGGCGGACACCTGTCCTCTGGTCCGGATGGTGGCCGGTTGTCTGCGGCCCGCCCAGGCTGCTGCCTCAGCGGCTCTGTGCTTCTGCCCATCCCAGAAGCTGTCCGGTTCTCTGGCGCACCCTCTAACCTGTTCAGACTAATTTCCTAAGTTCTGCTGAGTCCCGGAACCAAGATGGCGACCGCTGCTGCTGAGGCTGAGGCAGCCTCCCAAGCCAGGCGGACACCTGTCCTCTGGTCCGGATGGTGGCCGGTTGTCTGCGGCCCGCCCAGGCTGCTGCCTCAGCGGCTCTGTGCTTCCACCCGTCCCAGAAGCTGTCTGGTTCTCTGGCGCACCCTCTAACCTGTTCAGACTAATTTCCTAGGTCCCGCGGAGTCCCAGAACCCAGATGGCGACCACTGCTGCTGAGCGCCCTCAGCATTCTTTAGTTGCCTATAGTTGTGTAGAGTTGAGGCCTCTTGACTTTTCCCCACTCCCACTGTAGCATGTGTATGGGAGTCCTCCTTGTTCAGCACATGTGTAGGTGGCCATGTTAGTGAGACACTGGTCTAGCTTCTTCTGACATTTCTAGGAGATACAATCTCACAGCAAACTTCCTGTTCTTCCGGTTCTTAAAATATTTCCATCCCCTTTTCCAGAATGATCCCAGAGGCTTGGGAGCCGGAGTTGTGTTGTAGAGGTTGTAGAGGAGCAGGAGTTGTGTTGTAGAGGAACCCCTGGGGACTGGGCTCCACAGCTCTGCATTTTGACTGGTTGTGGTTTTCTGTAACGGTTTCCATTTGTTGTAAAGAGAAGGATAAATATTTAGAATGTAGTTAGGGATTCAGTTGGCTTAGTAAAGTGGTGGTTGTAGGTTCTCCTCTAACCATGACTTCACCAGGCTTGGGTAGCTGGCTAGGTTTCCAGTACAAGGAATGCTTTTTCTATTGTTGAATGGGCCTTCAGTCCAAATAAAGATGCATCCCCTTTTTAACTGGAGAGAATGTGACTGGTGTCCTTACCCTAACCAGGAGAATTTGCAAAGACAGATGCAGACATTGTTCAGTGGCGTTTCCTTAGCTCCTGACCATCACACCATCAACCACACTGAGATCACTCACATTTCTGAAAGCCAAATGAATGCACTTTGAGATGCTGACAGCAGGAACTCAGCTAGGTCATGGAAAACCCCAACTAGAAAAAGGCTTCACTAGCCAGGCAGTGGTGGTGCACGCCTTTAATCCCAGCACTTGGGATTTCTGAGTCTGTCTCAAAAAAAAAAAAAAAAAAAGGCTTCACTACGCAAGAGACACCTGAGGACAGGGGAAGAGTAGGAAGAACAATGGACTTTTCGGGTAGAGCAAGCAAGAGTCACAGGCAAACGCTTTGAGACAAGAGAGTGTGAATGAACTTAGTTTTGTAGAAATGCAATCAGCCTTAAACCAGGAGTACCGTGTGAGTCCTGGGAAGGGGTAAGGAATGGGGCTGCGGAAGGAATATCTTAGGTGAGCGTCAGGATGTAGTTCAGGAAAGGGAGTCTAATTATGAATAAATCATTTATGCCCTAAAACATTAAGTGTATGCATGAGGACATACTATAGATGGGCCCACCTTAGGGTGACACATTGCAGACACTGACCTTTGAGGACCCAGTGTCTCAGTAAACCTGTATCAATGATAAAGGCACATATATATTGAGACTTAGGCACATCACAAACTACCACCATCAGGGGAAATGAGTAAGTTGCAGTACTACTCCCAACATGGATGGATCTTAAAAACGGTGGGCAAGTCGGGGAAGAATACATAGGCATGATTCAATTTATCTCAGGTTCAAAAGCAGACATGACTAAATAATACATTTTCTATTAGTATATAGGTGGTGACATCTGATAAGGACAAAAAGGATTTGGCTGATCTAAAATTTTGGTGGCAGTTAACTGAAGATAAAGGAAGGACAAGAAGGGCAAGAAAAGAACTGTGATGTCATTGAAACACTGTTTCCTTAGACAAACAGCAGCTAATTGCTTGGTGATAACTATCACAGGGACATGCCCATGTTGTATGTATGATATATTTCAGAAAGTTTACAAAAAGATTTTTTTTTTTCAAAAATGAGGTCTTTCTTTTTCCTTTTAAAAGAAATCTAGTTTAGGGGATTAATATCCTGAGACTGCTAACTATGTAACCTCAGACAATTGTCCTTGAGGTGAGGTAATGCCTGATTGTGACCTATAAAACTGGCAAGGTAATGCCTGATTGTGACCTATAAAACTGGCAAGACTCAGCCTCACAGTTAATAACTTTTTGTGTATTTGCAAGGCTGGACTTCAAAACCAGGACCAGTAAGCTAGGTGCTTAACCCTCATAATATTCATTTCCTAGACTTATCTCCCCAAGTTCCCCCCTCCACCCTGTTTGTGTGTGTGTGTGTGTGTGTGTGTGTGTGTGTGTGTGTGTGTGTGTGTGTGTTTGTGGTCTATCACCTGGTTAGCCTTATCAACTTGACATTATCTAGAATTATCTGGGAAGAGAATCTAAATGGATACATTGTTTAAATCAGATTGGCTTGTGGACATGTCTGTGAGGGATTGTCTGGACTGTTAATTGATGAAGGAGGACTCAGCCCACTGTGGGCAGCTCCATGACCTAGGCAGGTGGTCCTGAACTGTATATAAATGCTAGCTGAGCATACACCTGTCTGACAGCTGGCCAGCAGCACTCTCCCTGCTTCCTGCTGTGCCTCCTTTGTTATAAAGTAAATTTCCAGGTCAACGGTAATGATGTGTGAAGTCAAGCAGCAGGCCTTGCTTTAATTTCCTTTAATGGTAACCTGGAATTGTAGGCCAAATAAGCCCTTTCTCTCACAAAGTAACTTTTGGTCATGGATGAAGAAACACTGAAACAGAAATGAAACTAGAAAAGTAGATAACATATATGTGTGCAACTAAGTATAATGTATGTATATGTGTGATGTATGTATATATGCATATGGTACATGTATGTGGTATGTGTGCATTTGTGTGCACATTCATGTGAGTATGGGTGTGTTCATGCCAAGACACATGTGGCAGTCACAAGACCACCTTGGAGGTCAGTCTTTGTCTTCCACCTTGTTTGAGATGGGCATCTTCTTTGTTGCTCGTTATTGCATATACCCAGTTAGCCAGCCCACAAAATTCAGGGCCTTCTCCTGTCTCTGTCTCTCATCTTGCTGTAGGAGCACTGAGCTCAGCTATTCCATGGGTTCTGGGGATTTGAATTTGTTTGGCAAGTACTTTACCTGTTGAGCTGTCACCTGGACGCCTGACAGCGTTTCTGTGCTTCCCTCTCAAGAACACTGAGGTTGAAGTAATGTGAAAATATTAACGATTCCTGGGTCGCAGTCAGTAAACGCTAGTTGTCTCCGTTTGCTGTTGCTTTCATTTTTAAGTTGGATTTCATGGTGGCATTCCCATACAGAAATATCAATATAGTCTGTTCTTCATCCATTAGTTTTATTATTAGAGCAGATATTAACATAAAGCCAATTCCTGACCTGTCATCTCTCTTATAATAGGAAGAAAAAAGTGAAAGTCTGATCTACATTGTAGTAGGACCCAAACAAAGGTGTTGATGTCCCCGTGACAGCAGATGGCTGCACCACTACCGTATTTCGCCATTTTAAAAATGCACATTTTGTGGCATTTTAGTGTTCGTAAGATTGAAATTTCATCTTTTTTTTTGTTTGTTTTTTAAAAATCAATGTGCAACTTAACATTGTTGGACTTTCCTTCTAGAAACCTCTTATTAAAATGTAGCTGTGTCTTGGAACTGATTGTGCCCCAGGATTGAGGAAGTAAAATAATTATTATGCTGTTGTCATAGCATGCACGACTGTTTAAAGACAAGAATAGCTAAGCTGCTAGGGACTGGAGTCCAGGATGTGGCGGGTTTTGTCTTTGGTTTTTGTATTCCAGCAAATCTGTCCCAATGACCATAACCTTTAAGAGGTTTGGAAGTTCCATTAATACCCTTTATATCTCGGTGCCCCTGCAGCCTTAGATACAAGGAAGTCAGGTTGCTTTGGCCCCAATTTGCCGGCTCTAGCCCCTCAATGCAGCGCCTGGGGACTTTAGCATGCAGGCATAATACAAATGCTGTTCACGCATGCACGCATACAGCCCCCACTCTGAATCTCCTAGTTACTTCTGGGAGTCCTCTCCACTCGGGATTAACCCTTCCATGTCCATTAAGCCTTTCAGTTCTCTTCTCTAGGCAGATAAACACCCTGTACCCAGCCACTTAAAGACTCCTGCTGCCACTCTGAACCCTGCCCTGATAAAACTCCAGCCTCCTGGTATTCACAGCCCCTAGATAATGGGTTATACATATAGAAACATGCCACTAGCTCCCTTGAATGCCTCTGGCCCTCTGCAGGCATCCTAGCAGAGTGGGCGGTGCCTCCGCTGGAAAGGCATGCCAGTCAGGCGAAGTGGAGGTTAGAGAGGATAGTGAGAACCCACTAGCAATTTCAGCATGTCCAACCCCCTTCTCCCTTCTAAGGCATTCTCTGAACTTCAAGATCTTAAGTAGAGAAACATGTCTCACTCAGTTTTTTTTTCCTTGGCATGGGCAGACCACCAATATCTACCCACATCTAATAAAGCAAGTCTTTCTGACTCCCAGGCCAGCTTTATCCACAGCCTTCTGGTATTATCCCTAGAGCTTATTTTCACGATACTATCAGTCCTTTCCTAGTATGCAAAGAGGAAACCCGGGTCAAAACTGAGTATGCAGGATCCCTAGTTGAGGGTATTGCCTTACATTTATATTCAAGAATTTTTATTAATAAAATATAGAGGTTTCTATACACGACAGAAGTTTTCTCTTTAAAGTTTCATTTACTTTTTACATATGGAAGGACTTTTATAAACCCATCCCTCTTACTGGGTAAATACGTCAAAGTTTTTTCCTTTAATAAATGTAGGTCATTAGCAGCTTCAGCTTTATTATAAACAAAAGATAAGAAAACCACAAGTTCCTGAATTGATTTTGTCGTTGCCAAAACAGATTCAAAAAGCTTGCATTTTCTGAGGAGCCATTTCGTGTGTTTTTATATCATATAGGTTACTTCACTTCGGAATCTTTATACCTTAAAAGAATAGCTTTTGGAAACATCGGATTAGGGTCCCTGTAAATTAAATGAAGTTTTGTTTAATAGATCTGTTTCAAAATGTAAATGTTTTCAACTTGGTTAAACAGAAGCCTAATAAAACAAACTGTTCCATTATGCCACTTATTTATCTAGGTTTAGATTATAAGGTGAGAACACTCCAACCAGGAGCCCTCCTTTGAGACCTGCCATGTCTTGATATGGGATCTGGAAACCAAGGCTTAGAAATGGGCCAGCCCAGTTTTGATATGAGGGGGGAAAAAACCTGCATCAAATAGAATCAAAGCTAACAAAGAATTCATGGTTTTAATTGAAGAGCCAGGAAACATATATACAAGGAAATGGACAGCAAAAGGAGAGTGGTCAAAACAGTCCAAAGAAGGAATATCAAATGGCAATTTAGACCCAGTAATTTGAAATATCAATTCTAAATGATCAATGTACAGTCCACATTAGCTACTTAATCCAGGGGATTAAAAAAACTGTTAATTATCAGTTAGTAATGAGCAGAGTATTGTCAAAGTCTCGACATATTCTTGAAACCACAGAAGTCTGAAAAGGCAAAGGAGCGAAAATCTATCCAGGGACAAAATGGCATTTGGGGACGTGTTGCTGCGCTTTTCATTTTCAGAAATCCATATGGGCAAATCCCACACCAGCCTTCATATTCTCAACAAGGACAACTATTTTTAATGTGTGTATATATATATATATATATATATATATATATATATATCCATAATATAATTTATAATTATCTCTGAGGTAATACAATAATAAGCACTACCTGGTTGTTATTAAATACAAACTTGAAAGAGGGCTGACGTTGCCTTGGATGCAGATACACAGACATGAGCATAGCAAAAGTGTGTGGGGGGTGGTGTTGTGTCCCACCGTATAAAGCTTGCAAGGATGACTAGAAGATCACTAATCCTGAGATTTCACCAAGGATATTCTCTGTGGACAGGCAGCCAGACAAGGATCTATGTGACACATGACACATGCCCTCCCTGGGTTAACATCCTGATTCCTCTGCCTATGAGTTACACGCGCTGAGTGAATTGAAGAAAGTAGTGGGTTGCCCTTTCTGACTTCATCTAATCAGCTCCAGTCTGCTTGGCAGATCAGCTGCAGCAACTGGCAACCATTGATGTAGACCGACATGCTTTCAGAATATGAATAGATGCAGGTTGTGGCAAGAAAACACAACTGTGGTATTAAAAATGCTGTCTGTTGCAAAAGTTTTATCACTAAATTCTCAAGGTGCAATAGTCTTTCCTTTCAAACAGCTTAACTCTAAAACAAAGTAGAACCCAACCCAACCCAACCCAAACAAACCCCACTATCTTCAAAGTAAGCCAATTATGGCTGCCCAGCCTTACTTTTCTAATCTGCTTTTCTGCCTTCCGGCATTGTATTAAACAACATACTACTGATTTCTGCTCGGAGTTTCTTGGAGACCTTTTGGAAGCCTGGGCCAGGAAGACGGGGGGGGGGGGGGGATGCGGGGGGGAGCCTGGGATTTTTGAGTTCCACACCCCATCCTAAGTATTTATCTTATATTTTGGGTTCCTCTCACGTTTCTGTTAAGAGTAACCTCTTACGGATCTCCACCGGTTTGGAAACTACTCATGTGGTAGAAAAGGGGCGCCAGACAATTTGGTGTGCATACCTGGCCTATGTTCCAAGTGCTAGAGGAAAAGAAATGTCTCTCGATTATAATCTGGGCTCTGCCTGCCTCACAGGACCTTGTGATGCAGAAATAATCTCCTGAAACACTCCCATAGAGCAGTCAGAAATGGAGGTAAGTGCCCATGACCCCCAGCCCTTTGGGCCGGAAGTCCCGCCCCTGAGGCCTGCCTCTCACCCACATCCAACCCCTACCACCCGGAAGTGGATCCCCATCAAAAGCCTCCACTCCTCTCGACAGGACGTAGACACATCGGCCAAGATATGGACCAGTCTCACCTCGAGTCCTATCCCACTGGCCAGAAGTCTGAGCCTGCAGGCCTAGCCGTCAGCTCCACCAGCCCCAACTGTTTCTCCTCAAACCAAGGATTGGACTCCGTCTACCAAGACCTGGACCTGGACTCCCTGAATGAAGATCTTTCCTTGTCTGTTCCAGATGCCATGACAGAGACCTCTGCGTCCACAAATGAATCCCGCCTAGCTTCAGAACCAGATCTGACGGAGGCTGAGCAACTGGAACTCAAATCTGAGCTCACTAAACTGGAGGAAGAGATCTTAAACTTACGTGACCTGCTTGCAGCCAAAGAGAAGCGGTGTGGCGAACTCAAGAGGAAGTTAGGCTGCGTGCCCTTGGTGGGACTGAGGCAGAATCTGTCAAAGAGCTGGCATGATGTTCAGGCCTCCAACACCTACATGAAGCAGAAGACGTCAACTGCCCTGGCCTCGGTGGGTTCTGCCATCTGCAGGAAGCTTGGAGATGTGAAGAATTCGTCCACGTTCAGATCTCTTGAAGGGCTGGTGGGAACAGTCAAGTCAAGAGTTGCAGGTGGCAGAGAGCTCGGCAGTGGCCTTCTCCCTTCACCAGTGAGTGGCAGTGATCCACACTCGGCTCTGGGGAGTGGATATGAAACTGTTGCAGGGCTTGATGAGCAACTGTTTTCTGTCCTGAAGCCAGAGTAACCCCTTTGTTAGCCTTGCGTGGCTGCCAAACCTGTATCTATGTATTCCTTCTTCCGTCATCGCAGTTGTCAAACAAAAACAAGCAACCAACCAACAATGGTAAAACCACTCTAATTCTGAACATAGATATGGACCAGTTGTGATAACGAGGACACCCATTTCTGCATAGATATTTGCTGTTCTTAAATGAGAAAGAAGCCCAAGATGTATACTAGTTATTAATACTGAAGTTTGTAGAAGAAACATCTCTATGTTAGCTTTTCTGTGGTTACTTTTAATGGACTCAGTAATGGCTCCAAGGGGTCTTAGACCAGATCCTAAAGTCTTTAAACGATTAGTTGATTAGGAGGCCAATGAGATTTCTGTCTGGGATTGGGAAAGGGGATGAAGCAACCTGGCTAGATATTCTACTAGCACCACTTGACCTACAACCTGTACTTTATTGCAGTGTTGGCGATGCAACCCAGTGACTCACATATTCTGTAAAGTCCCCTGAGCTTCATCCCAGTCATCGCAGCTTTTTATTTTTAAAACACAAAAAAAACTGTCCATTTTAAGACTGCCAGAAAAGAGAAAAAAAATATTGGCCACTAATTGTTACTCTAAAACTATACATTTTATAAAACTTTCATTTTTCAACGTGACCGATTCAGCCAATCAACTTAGCGTTAATACGGGAAATGACTACTTTGGACTCAAAGTGAAAATTCTAATTTACATTGAATATACTTTCGCTCTCTTTTAATATTAAAGTTGTGGATTAAAGTTTAACCCTTGAGGCAGCATGTCTCCGCCACCGGTTGCATCTTATTCTGCAGCAGTTGTCAATTAGTAATCACCTTCAGCTAAGGGGCACAGTGTATCCAGATTAAGAAATATAAGCCTCCTCCCACCTCCATCTTAAACATTTTAGTCCCCTGTAATGCTGGCTGCTATGACTCTGAAGAGGCCTTACTAAATATACATCACTCTTCTGGTTGACTCTAAACCTGCCCGTTTTTAACTTCAACCCGGAAGGAAGAAGGACTCCCAAGATCAATAGGGACCTGTAGGAACTTGGTTTGAGTTTGTTCAAGCTTTCTAATATCTCATTTTCACAGGCACTGTGGTTTGTGTTATGTTTGTGTTTTGTTCGTTATTTTCCCTTTTCAGAACCCCTATCCCAGCAGCGTCCTCCTTGTCTCCCACACTGTCTGGAGTAGGAGCTGCTGTAACCTTGAAGCCCAGCAGTCCACTGTCTGCTGGAGTATATTTCAATAACCTGTCGTTGCCTACAATTTGGCCCTTGAGTTCGAGCACCTAACCCTATTTTGCTATTTCTTGAATGTTTCTCTTACACCCCCTTTTGTTCTCTACAGTGAAACTAAATACTGCTGTCAGTGTAGAAGCTCTTGATAAGCTGTGAAGCCATTGATAAATCCCAGCCCTCCACTGAGTCCCAAAGGCCACGTTTTTGCTTGGATTAAAAGAATGTATACAAGTCTTTTGCATGTTTATTTCTTGATTTATTATAATTATCAACTGAGATGGTTCTCAGTGCTGGAGAATAAAAGACAAATCAACAAGAAAAAGTGAAAAGTTCACCAATGGGCAGCGACCTATACGTCAGAAAAGCTTGAGTTGTGAACAATCTTATCGATAGTGTGGGCCAAACCTAAAATATATCCTCTTTTATTTAATAGCTCATAAGAATAATATTATTTTTTCCAAATAATTTTTTGAAATAGGGGTCTCACTATATAATAGCCCAGGGTATCCTCAAACTTGTGATTTGCTTGCCCCAGACTTGTAAGTACTGGGATTACAGGACTGTTCCTGCTGTTCAGGCTTCCCTTCAGAGCATCCTGAACGGCCATGGACTCTGAGAGGGAAGCAAGGCAGAAGCTCAGGCAGCCGGCGAGTGCTGTGAGAACAATCTCTGGAGACAGCTTCTGTGAGATAGCTCATTTTAGTTGGGGGAACAAAAGCTATTCAAACCTTTGTGGGATTGAGTAGGGGCTATCAGGGTGAATGTACATCATTGGCCAGTGTAGGGGTGCTTGGGATGCCTCATTTGCATAAGAAGGAACTTCAGGTACTGTTGGAGATGACCTTAGACTGGGAGAGGATGTTTAACTTGGCTACCTGGCCTTGTGACATTCCCTGGGGGGCAAAGGCAGGGACACAGCAATCCTACTCCTGCTGATCTCAGGACAAGATTTCTGGAGTTTGGACACACCTCCAACTCCACTCTTGCTCCAGGCCTGCTCCCCTGAGTCCCACCATTCCCCAGCCCCACACATACCTGAACACCTTCAAGAAATTCTCAATTCTATGACAACTGTAGAGTATGTTTGCAATTTTTGTCGATGAGTAATTATCCTACCATGTTTAAGTTAAAGTAAATCTTCAACTAACTGGCTGACAGGATCCTCTATTTTATTTTATTTTTTTATTTTTGAGGCATTTTAGGCATTCAAAGACAAATGGGTTTTCCTGAGACAAATGTGTTAGGAGCTGTACCCAGGTCATGGAGGTACAGTGGTTAAGTAGACATTGTCCACATTCTTTAGAAACACGAGGATTCTCTAGTCATTGGATTAGGATTATTGGGATTATACTCTGATAAGTGCCTAAACAGAGATGTGTGCCACAGGTGAGGGGAAACCTCTGGAAGGTTGTGTTCAACTCTACCTTGGAAGGTCAGTAAAGAGTATATAGAAGCTAATATATACATGATGGCTAATGTACTTGGGAGTCTGAGGCAGGGGACTAAGAGCTTGAAGCCAGCCTGGACTATGTCTAGCGTCTGGAGGGAAATGAACAAACTTCACAGGGGCATAAAATTTTAAGAAGACTCGAAGTTTGCCATACAAGCACAAGTAGAGTATGCATATAGTGTGCAGAAGAACTGAGCCATGAAGGAATGTACCAGAAGACATGTTCCAGGAAAGACCTGTACATCATTGAGGCCAGAAAAGGAAGGGGCTGGTGAGCAGGGAGTGTAGAGGAGTGGGGCACAGAATCCTCAGTACCTGGTCCTCTTCAGAGCTCCAGGCAGAAGTACTTAACCCTGGAGGAAACAAGGCCGGAGCGGAACACTTCAATTAGAAGCACGTCGAGAAACCTTTGGGAGATAGAATCTCGCAGGCTGAGGAGTCAATCTCCTGGAAGAGACAGATGAATATATATCCAAGAAAATAAGACTTTATAATTATGAAATAGAAGTGGTATAATCATTTTGGATTTTAAATGGATTTCATCATAGCCGCAACAGTGTGGGGTGTGGTATGAAAGGTCTTCACAAACATGGGTTCTGTTTATAAAGGTTTTTCTCCATCTCCATTTTCTCCCCATCTGCTTCTACCACGAGTTGGGCTCTCCTTGATTCTTGTCTCATGTACCTTCACAATCCCCTCTTAGGCCTTTGGATATTGTAGCTTGATTTAAGTGTATTTAACTTAAATTGGTAATTTTAAGATGCAATTTCCAACAATTTCTGGAATGTATATACACTCAAAGACTCATATGGCTAAATTTGCTTAACTCTGAAAAGCACTGGCTGCAGAATACTGAACAAAACCTCCCCTGGGGGCGGGGGGGGGGGGCCATTCTCTGGGCTTGAATCAACCATAGAGGCACAAGTATTAGATTAGAAAGCAGAGGTCGGAAGGTGGCTTAATCATGGCCTCCCCCATAATATGCCGAAACCCTAACATGAGGATGACAGTGTAGGGAGGGAACTAACTCTCATGAGTATCTTGTTAAGTGGCAGCAAGGACACACGGTTGCGTTTTTCCACTGTGAGAAAACACGATAAAAAGGCGCCATCTATAGATTAAGAAGCAGTTGGTCTTCCGCCTTGGTCTTGGATTTCTTGACCTCCAAAGCAATGAGAAAAATATTCCTGTTGCTTATACGCCCGTTTAGAATGCTTTGTTATAGCAGCTTGAAATAAACCAAGACCCAAGAGTTGAATGTTCTCACTGGTCACATGCTCCGCATTGATGGCAAAGGGGGGGCTAGATCACCAAGCCTCGAATGCAGTAGCATTATACATTCCCTACACACCACAGTGTCACTTTCAGAAAAAAAAATCACCAGAAACTGCTGGAAGCTTCTGTAGCGCTTGCTTCTACTACATGATCCATTAAAAATGGTAAATTCTAGATTTGAGGGAAATCTATCATCAATACTCCATTTTTATATAGGTACTGAGAGGTAGGCAGTAACCATTGGCCCAGAACTGCAGACTTTAGGTCACAGATCTGATGACCTTAAACATTGAGGAAATAATGATGTCATGCATTGATGCTGCTAAGGAGTAGGGCCAGTTGCACCTGGGTTATAGAATTGCAATCCTTGCAGGAACTTGAGTATAAGAAAGCAGAGTAAGCCATACATTGTCAAAATGACTGTAGAGAGATGACAGGAAGGTAAGGTGTTTAAAAGGTACACCAATTCTGTTTTCTGGCCCAGACACAGATTTCATGGACAAAATCAGTCTGATGACATGATTTAGGGACTGTGGAAACTGCCGAAGTACTGCAACCTTAAGGACTATAAATTGTGGTTAACTTTAGTCAACTTTGATGCTTAGGACCTTAACTTTGTCAGGCAGCTATGTGTATGCTCATTAAGTGCTCTGAATACAGCTTAGAGGAGCTGGGTTTGGCAAAAAGGATGCTGCCTTCCAAATATTGAACACCTGTAATTTGATTGTTAGTTACTGTTTCTAATCACAAATATACATGAGGAAATGGGTAGCCAATGTCGTCATGCCTCCCACTGCTGCTCTGGCCTCTTTCTTTGGAAAAGTGATACCTGGGGTATTTAACAAGCCAGTGCAGAGACCAGGGATGTAGTTCATTGGTGGATAAGTTGACAAGCATTGTCAAGGCCCTAGAGTTGATCACCAGCACCACAAAGAGAAGGAAAGAAAGGAAAAAACAACAGACATAAAGAAAAATATGAAGAAAAATTAAAAACAAAATCATCAGAAAAAAATTTTTTTCCTTGTGTCCTGGAAAGGGTACCAAATGATTGATTGTGTATGTCCAGGGAAAACTTAATATATGGGGCTGATCAATAGGACCGGCTATGAGAATCAAAAAGAAAAATAAAGTGTCAACAACCATGAAAGAAAACACACAGACACACACACACAGACACACACACACACACACACACACACACACACACACACACACACACACACACGAGAGAGAGAGAGAGAGAGAGAGAGAGAGAGAGAGAGAGAGAGAGAGAGAGAAGTGGACAGCCGTGAGCATGTGGAGAGAGGTGGGGAGAGGAACGGGGAGAGAGGGGACAGAGAAGGTAAGAGAGTAAGAAAGTAGGAGAATAAGAAAGTAAGAGGGAGAGAGGAGGGGGCAAACAGCCCCTTTTATAGTGAGTCAGGCATACCTGGCTGTTGCTAGGTAACTGTGGGGCAGAGCCTAGAAGGAATGCTAACATTTAGTCTTTGCATGATGACCAGACAAGAATCTCATGTTAACTGCCATCTCCTACAAGCAGAGACTTCCCTAGAAGTCTGGTTTCCACAGCGATCATATTATGCAAAATGACTACTTTTCAATGACAACCAAACAAGTCATAAGACATATGAAGAAACAAGTAACTATAGCACATTCAAAGGGTGACAATGAGCGAAAAGAAACTCCCAGAAGAAGACCCAGTGGAGATATACTAAGCAAGGACTTTTAAAACTGTAGGGGGAGGTGCTGATAGTAAGCTTTGGTTCCCTAATTGGTTTTGATTTGGTCAATAAAAAAGGTGGGAGCCAACTGCTGGGCAAAGGGTAAAGATGGGACTTCCAGGTCCCAGGAGGAAAAAGAGATGCGAAGAAAGACAAGGGGCTTTTCACCCAGAACGCAGCAACCCTGTAAGGTCTTGGGGTAGCTAGAACCGGAGGCCTCCACCATTGGCAGAGGCTGGCTGAGATAGACTAGCTGATAAGGTTACAAAACAGGAGATTCTGCACCCAGCAATTGTGCTATCTGGCAAGTCCTAGAATAATAAAGCCTTCTGAGTGTTTCATCCTCAGAATAAAGGTGAGCAGAGAAAGAGAGAAGCCGGGTTGGCAGCTGGCAGCTTGGCAAAGCTGGTCAGGAGGAACAAGAGGAAGCCGAGAGTGGCCAGAGCGAGGGCAGTAGCTCAAGGGTAACAGCTCCCGGATAAGCAGAGAGAGGGGTTAGCGGCAGCGGATCTCAGAGCAAAACTGGGAGGGGCGAGAGTGCGGGCCCCACTCCAGGAAAGGCAGAAGCGTGCTTTTTAAAATTACACGCAACTAAAACAACTTTTCAAGTTGCTTAAGGAAGTAAAGGCAGATTTGGAGGAAGGCACAAGGACACGATGCCAGAAGTAGTGGAAACAGTGGTAAAGCTATGGGGAAAAAAAAAGACAAGAAATCTGGAGTTGAACTGTTCTATAAACAGAGTGAAAATAAATTGCAGAGATTCAAAGGAAGATCTGCCATGGAAAAGACAATCTACCTTTAGAATGAAATTATTCCTGACTCTAAAGAGAAGTGAACAGAGTCCAGGGCTGGTAGGTTGAGTAAACCAGTGTTGCAATATGGGAAGTCCACAAGAAGAAAAGACGGAAAAGGAGCAGGAGGGGGAGAAAAAGCAGAGGAGGAGCTGCCATGCTGAGACAAAAATCCTCAGCAAAATACTTGAAAAAACATTCTAGAGAACATTGAACACTGTTATAAAGTTAGTGAGATTCAGAGATATTCGACATAAAAATTAACAAGCATGAAACAGTGTGTAAATAGAATCAAATGTAAGACTACAAATCGTCTCACTGCATGTAGAAGAAAAAAAAAAACATTAGAAAGAAAGGAACAAGCTGGGCGTGGTGGCGCATGCCTTTAATCCCAGCACTCGGGAGGCAGAGGCAGGCAGATTTCTGAGTTCGAGGCCAGCCTGGTCTACAAAGTGAGTTCCAGGACAGACAGGGCTATACAGAGAAACCCTGTCTCTAAAAACCAACCAAACCAAACCAAACCAAACCACAAAAAAAGAAAGAAGAAAGAAAGAAAGAAAGAAAGAAAGAAAGAAAGAAAGAAAGAAAGAAAGAAAGAAAGAAAGAAAGAAAGAGAGAGGGGGGAGGGAGGGAGGGAGGAAGGAAGGGATGAAGGGAGGGAGGGAAAGGAATGGGCAGAGAGATTATAGTCAACCAATAACGAAAAGCACAAAAGCATGTACCCGAGATCATCAGACTTCAAAGTGGCTGAATTCTAAGAAATTTATCCCACAACACACTATCCTCAAACTTTTCAGAACCTCAGAGACCGTTGAAAACGGTAAGCCGGCATCTTGTTACATACAGGGGATGTAATCAGAGATTTCTAACAGAGAACTCTGGAAGTTAGAAAGCCCCTGCTTCAAAAAGAATATTAACTAAGGGCTGATGAGACAGCTCAGTGGGTAGCAGGGCTTGCTGCCAATCCTGATAACCTAAGTTTGATTCCCAGAACCCACGTGGAAGGAAAGAACCTACTCCCACAGGGTTTCCTTTGACCTCCACATGCTTGTCAGGGAGATGCATTCACTTACACCCACACACAAAATAAATGAATGTAATTTTAAAAATAACAATTCCCAACAAAGAAGAGCTCAGGAAATAATGGCTTCACTGCATAATTCTACCAAACATTTAAAGAACACATTGAAATCCACCTCAAACTGGGATTTATTTCTGAACTAGAGGGATGTGGCTCAATATATAAAGCTTTGTCAATAATCAACTCAATTGATGCTCCCCAAAAATACATGTGACAAAATTCATTATCTTTGGTGGTTTAAGAAAACACTTCAAAAAATTAGGACTAAAATCAAATTACCCAACAAAGTAAAACCATATTTGAAAAGCCAACACGTGGAAGACGGAGCACTTTTTCTTGAAGCCTGCAGCAGAGCTTAAGGGAGCTCTGCTACAGGCACAGAGGGATCCTCGGCGGGTATCTCACCTGCTCACCATCACCGGGGAGCGGCGGGGAGAGGAGAGGGGGATGGAGAGATAGATATTGAACACCATGATAAAGTTGATATATTCCTGGGATTTAGAGATGTCTAACAGAAAAATTAAGAGACACAAAAAAGAGCCAGTAAGTAGAATCAAGCATAAGACCGCAAGTCATCTCAATGCTTCCAGGGAAAACAAAAACAAAAGGAGAAGCAGAAGGGTACGGGGCAGAGAGAAGAGAATGTGCGCTGTAGTTTGTACTTAGAACAGAGCAGCATAACAAATTATCATTTCAGCAAGAGTCTAAGGTCACTGGAACCAAACTAAGGAGGCGTCTGGAGTCCCTTCAGAGGTAAGAGCCTGAAGCCGGAGGACGGCTGACCAGCCGGAGAGCCAGATGGTAAGCGCTGTAGCATCGACTGCTTGCTTCATTTTAGGTGGTGCTTTCAGGAGGTCTAAGGCCTCTTTCGGTTCTGGCACGCTCTTGTCCTTTTCACGCAGGACTGGTGGGGATCGGGTTTTGATAACTAAACCTACTGAGCACCATCAGAAATTCCCCTCCCTCTTAGGCCTGGAAACCCTAGAAAATAATTCTATGCGACCCCCTCCCATCACTAGCACCTCCACAAAGCAGCTCAAGGAGTTTCCCTGAAGCGTTTGAATGAACTCGCCTGCACTGTTACCTATCTCATTGTCTGCCACTTAAAATTTCACCAGTGTCCCTTTTGGTGGTGTGTTGGGGGGGGGCGGTGTTGGGGTGAGGGAAGGTCTCATTATGTGGCCCTGGGGCGGGGCTTGAACTCACAGAAATCCACCCCCCCCCCACCCCCCCGCGCACACACACACCTCCAAGTGCTGGGACTAAAGACACAACAGGCTTTTGATGGTATCTTTTAACTGTGGACGGTGCCTCTCAGGCTCCTTTACGTTCTTTCCTTGGAAGTTTTGAGCAGCTGTCCGCAGCCCTGGAATTTCTGGCCCTCCAGGTGTTTGGAGAAAATGAGAGCCTAGAAGAATCTGTAACAGTTCTTCTAGCCACTGCCACAGCTCAACTTCATCACACTAGGGGAGGCCACCACTCATGAACTCCTGCCCCTGCCCCATCATGTTCTTACCCCTAACCTTTCCCTATCAGCCAACACTAAGTTACAATGTGATCTCTTTATTTGTTAGCTATATTCTAAGACAGATAATTAAACAAACCCAGGTTGTCTAACTCAGATATGCTTAATACTGGCTCTCAGTCTTGTCAGAAATCTGCTAAATGTAGCATTAAATGTTTAAGCTTATTGTAGTAGACAGTGACTCCCAAATTCTGACAGTTTACCCTCTCCCCCCCCCCCCGCCCCCAAAGGTCTCCAAGGAGATATGGGCACAGCGACAAGATTCTACCTGGATTGTGGTATGATAACCACTGGGAGATTCTGCTTCACTGCCTGCCCACTGCCAGGGCTTGGCCTGCACTGTGGACAGACAGAGGCTACCCAGAGTTAAATGGCTCATATTGCTTAAGTCAAGGTGGGTCATTTCTCCCCTGTTCCTACTGCACAGGACAAAGCTTCTCTGGTGAGGACCAGACTGACTGTGTCCAAGTTGCGTTGGAGACCACAGGCACCTGGAGACTGTTTAGTGGACTATATAGACCAACCTCCGTCATTTTAATTAATCCACCACGCTAGAGTATAACCTATTTTTCCCAGATTTCTGACTCCATTGACAGCTAACTGAGCCTTGACAGCTAGAAAACAGACCTAGCTCCTTAGTCCAAGGTAATTCACCACTATATTAGCTCATTAGTCAATCTGTTAACTTTTTTATTAGTCAATCTGTTAACTATTTTATTAGTCAATCTGTTAACTTTTTTATTAGTCAATCTGTTAACTTTTTTTATTAGTCAATCTGTTAACTATTTTTTTTTTTTTCGAGACAGGGTTTCTCTGTGTAGCCCTGGCTTTCCTGGTACTCACTCTGTAGACCAGGCTGGTGTTAACTAGTTAAGACTGCCAGAGCTCTTATCAAAGAGAGACAAGTTTTCCCTTGCTCACAGGCTTCATGATAAAGAATATACAAGTTCAGATGTAAGCTTTCACGGATGTAACCTTGTTACTACCTTATCTTAACGAAGTTTCCAGTGGCTAAATGCTTCATATTTTCTCTCCTTGCTAGGTCACTGTTCTAATATTAGCCAATCAAGCTCTTATAATTTAGCCATACCCTAATAAAATATACGATCCAACTTTTATAATCACAAGTTCAAATTTTAAGTTTCTTTTGGTTGCCTTTTAACTATAGACTTAAAGTGTTTTTAATGCTAAATTTATACTATCCGATATCATACTCAAATATAAGTTTCCTTTGGTTGTCTTTTAACTATAAACATAAGGTGTTCCTCATGCTAAATCTATATGATCAGCTATCATATTCACCAGGTCAAGGTATTTAAATGTAAACTTAAAATTTTTTTTTGTGTATATATATATATATATATATATATATATATATATATATATATATATATATATCATAATGAATGAAGAGAAAAAATGTGTGTGTGTTTCAGCATCTTGCCAAGTCCAGAGTTTCCTCAAAATCTACATCCAGGACAGCCCCAGAGAAGCAACTCACAAACGCTCCAATCTGTTCTCATAGTCAGATGTTTCTACTGGACCTGCTCCTTCCTACCCACAGATCCTGGACAGCAAGGAAACAGCCAACTCTCCTAAGCCTTGACCAACAGCCCCATCCCCATTTTCTTAGGTTTCCCAGGTCCACATCACTACAAAGTCAACAGGAAGTAGCTAAAGACCACCACAACCCTAGTCCTACTTTGCCATTGCCTCTTAATTTTTCCTTTTTTTAATTAAACCAAAATGGAGGAATGGTAGCATTCCTTCTAGGCTCGTCCCCACAGTTACCTGGCAACAGCCAGTTATGCCTGGCTTACTACAAAAGGGGCTGTTCACTCCCTCCTTGCTGTCTTGTCCTTAATGTCTTACTCTCTGCCCCTTCTCTCCTTCCTTTTCCCCCTCCCTCTCCCCCTTTCATGTGTTCCTGGCTGCCCCTGCCCTCTTTCTCTCCCTGTCTCTACTTACTTTTCCACTCCACTTCCCATGCCCTAAATAAACTCTATTCCATATCATATCTGGTACCTCAGGGGAAAGGGATGCCTCGACATGGGCCTGCTGAGGCCCCCCTCCTACCCCACCATACCGTGCCTCTCTCTACAGAAACATATCCTGGCCTCTTCTCTTTTTTATAAAACACAGCATTGATGCTGAGCTTCAGATTTAGAAACAATGCAGGGAAGCCAGGCATCCCTGGCTGTTGCCAGGTAGCTTCGGGGCAGAGCTTAGAAGGAATGCTAACATTTGCTATGCTGTCTTCAAACTCATAGTTGGCCTCCCTTGGCCTCCTAAGGGATACAACCACAGGTTTATAATACCCACCAACAAGGAAGTTTGATGTTAGTTTATTTGGGCTTTGTGACCACACACACATACACACACACAATCTATTAAAATGTATCTAATAAAAAGACATGATTTAATAAGGCATAGTGGTAGTTCCAGCACTCAGGAGGGAGACAGGAGGATCTTTATGAATAGGAAGCCAGAGTGAGCTACAGTGTGAAACTGTGTCTCAAAATGGCTGGAAAGGTGGCTCAGCAGTTAAAAGCGCTTGCTGTTCTTGCAGAGGATGTAAGTTCCGTTTGGGAGGTCCACTAAGAAATAAAAACTTTGGAAATGGAGGTCTCAGTTTCTCAGGGAAGCAGGTTGGGACAATGGGCTGTTAATCATTAGTGACTCTGGAAGCTCAAAAGCTGAGCGAGTCCCTGGAACTTTGTCAAGGCCTCACCAAATACAGTAAAACTAACATAACTGCCAATCAGAAACTGGCCTATGTGATTTTCCTGGCACCCAGCAACGAAGTTCTAGATTACCTAACACTGGCTAAAGTTCCATAAGTTTTCAATAAAAGGCTTGCCCGCCTTTGTCAGGGGTCGCCATTTTTGATAAATGG
The DNA here is from genome assembly GCF_000001635.26 of Mus musculus. Lineage (NCBI taxonomy): Eukaryota > Metazoa > Chordata > Mammalia > Rodentia > Muridae > Mus > Mus musculus. The sequence goes on from NC_000085.6 coordinate 30,016,531, forward strand.
TTGACCCCTGCATGCTGGTCATTTCTGCAGAATAAACACTCTTTGCCTTTGCATACTGTTTGAATCTGGGGTCTTCCTTCAGCTTTATTCTTGGATGCTAACAGATTCCTTGTACCCACATCAGGTGCCTCACAACTGCTTGTCACTGCAGTCCCAGGGGGGCACACACTTTCTGGTATCCACAGGGACCTGCACCCACGTACACACACCCTTATACAGATACACATGCTAAGTAAAAGTAAAATAAACCTTGAAAGGAAAAAATAAACACAAGTTCATCTTAGTAAACTAAAACCTATCTAAACTCAGATTACAAACTTCATTTTAGCACATTTAATATTCTGTCCACACAGAAGAGACAAAGAGACAGCGTAACTGACACGGCTGAAAATCTAGTTGATTCAGAAAAGATGCCACTGTCAAGTGAGCTCCAGCTGCTATTTCCATGCAGGGTAGCAACATACCATACTTGTGATATCTTGGGATAGTCTTTTTGTCCACTGCATAAAGGTTGTCTTTGTATTACTCAAATGCTGATTTGAGTAGAAGAGTTATAAAGCATTACCTGTCTTGGTATTTTGTAAACATTCTCCTCCAACATCTTGATTGGTCAATAAAGAGCTGGTCACCCAACTAGCTGGGCAGAAGAGGTTAGGATGGGAAAGGGAGAAAAGAGGGAAAGGGGGAGAGGGAGAGGCAGAGGGGGAGGTGAAGGGAGATGAGAGGGAAAGGGACAGGGAGGGGGAAGAGGACAGTGTGGAAGGAAGAGGAAAGGTGGCCAACGCAAGTCTAGGAGGAGTTGTGAGGAGCAGGTCACTAAGAAATTCGCCCTGAGGACACACATGGCACAGAGCAAGTCAGGATGAGACTAGATGCAAGTGACATGGGCCTGTGGCTTAGAGGGTGAGAATAGCTCACAGCCTGCCCATCTCATGCTTACAGCTTGTTCGTAAAAGACCAGGTCTCAGTTATTTGGATGTAAGAGGGGTGTAGCAACCCCGGGAAAATGCTACTGCAATCCCTCTCTTTTGGGGAGCCCTTAGCAGAACTCTAGTGCATAGAAATATCTGTACACTGAATTTTTGCCCTTTGTTTTAATGTGCTGGGCATTGAGGACCAGGGCCTTGCACATGCTAGGCTGTTGCAGGAAATATTTTAAAAAACGAATGTGGCATTGGATTACTCCCGTACTTGTGCCTCTGTCCCGGCAGCCTGGTTGGCCAGGCACTGGCGGGCAATGGCTGACCTGTTTTTATCTCGTGGAGATTCTGACTCTGAACGCCACAATCTCTTCCGCCCAACTCTCTAGATTCCCACCGGCGGGTCACTACCACAATTGCTTCAAATCCTCCACAGCCTTTATGGTGCACATCTGGCAAACCCACGCTTTGCCCCAATATCGTTCTCTTTTGAACCCAGACGAGCCACCTTGTGAAGGAAGACACAACACAAACTTAGTTTAGAAACAATGGTAACTCAATCTCTGGGCGTAACAACTAAAATCCTAATCTTGTAAGCCTTACTTAAATCTGATACCTCCAGTGGCGAATCCTTGGGGATCCACCATGATATCAGGAAACTCTAGCGGTTACATCTCACCCTGATGTTATCCCCATTTCAAAAAGGACCTAACTACCTCCTGCCTCTTCTCCTCCGCTGTCCAACCTGGAAGTCCCTCCTCTTACTCGCTCCGTGATTGGTTCCTTTATTCATTAGGTGATTGGTTCACCTGAACTGCACAAGGCCCATCCACAACACTAGGCAAGCCCTTACCACGGAGATATCGCCTCAGTCCTGTATGTTTTTCTGGGGACTAAGAAAAAAAGAAGAGAGACCACGGAATAGCAAGAGCTGATACACGTTTTCTCACAAGACACTTCTGTAACAGTTTTTATGTATTGAAATATGTCCTGGAGACATCTAAAATTATTAAGAACAGTAATAAAGCCTGATAAATTTGCTGTGTGTCAAGGAGTTCACATATATTGCCATCTCCAATCTTCAGTAATGCCCTTTGAGAACAAATTAATATTCCCATTTTACAAATCATAAAAACAAAGCATAAAGATGGAGGGCTTCATTTAAGTCTTCACAGCTTATCCAAGGTAGTGAGAACATTTGAATCTAAGACCATGTGACTCAGAGCCACGGTGATATTTTTACTATTAAACATTGGCCACTATTACCAAGGATGGCCCTGGACCATCTCTGTAGTACAATACACCTTTCTCTGTAGGACAAATGGTCACTTGCTAGAAGATGACATTCTTGAACATTATTGTCAGCACAGAAACGACCCATAATCTTAAAGCAAAACATGTTGTACAACAGTCTTTGTGAAAGTAGCTTTTAGAAGTAAAAGAAGAACAATGCAGTCTGCATAAAAGACTGGTCTTATGGGGAGCTAGGTATCATGGGTGACGGTAACAAATACCGACAGAAGAGGCTGGACACATACACAAACCCTCCTACACACACAGTCACCACTCGGGTTCCAGCCGAGAAAGACAAGAGGAGGCTCGGTTATGTGTGAGCCTCACCTCTATCCTTGGACAGAGGCTTGTTAATGTTGGGAGACTCAAACTTGCTAACCTGAGCTGGTTGTCACAGACTCCTCTTTTGAGGCTGAGTCTCAGGCATGGACCATAATGCTTATTTCCCCCAGTTTAGCTGATAAGGCTCTAGAAGATAAACCCTTTCTCCCAGCAGAGAGTGATGACTGCTCCCGTGAATATACCCCCATTTACCCTATTAAAAAAAAAAAAAAAAGCTATTAGGTTCCAGGAGCTGAGCCATTATGTTCAGTGCTCCTCAAATGAAGTATGTTAGAAACAATCTGTTTGTAACCCCCACTTCCATTCCCAGCCAGAGTATCGGGTGGTCATGAATTGTTATGAGTTGATTCAGAGACTTTTACTGAATTGTGCCTAAATTCTCTGGATGGGTGAATAAGGATAGATTTAACTTCCCAGAGCATCTGCTGTCTCAAGCGCCCTTGAAAAAAGAATGAGGTTTGTATTTCCATCCCAACCTCAGAAGATTGAGGGGACCCCACAGGAACCCGCTCTTAGGACTCTGAACTCTATTCTGTGATGTCATATTCTTCAGGCTCAGGAAGACGAATGTGAATCATGAAGAAATCACATGGACCAACTAAGTCATAATTGGTTAGAAAAAAATAATCTTACATTTGGAAGCTGTTGAGACAGACTGCTATTAGATGGCCCAAAGATAGAGAGTGAGTTTACAGGACTGAGTCGGGAATCAGGAAAAGTGAGATTCAATTTATTAAAGAATGAGAGCAAGTGAAAGTAGACAAAGGCAATGCTGTAAAGACTCTCAGAGTGTTCATGACGAAAGTGATGTCACCCAATGAAACAAGAGGTTACATGGGCAGATTTGTGTGTTCTCATAACAGGTGTGAGGCTTCGTACTTCCTCTTGCTTGGATGACTTAGAACAGGTCCTGTTTCAGTCCTGCCTGCTTCTCGCCTAGGGATCAGGATGTCAGCATGTAACCTGTCAGCCACATGTCTGTGTACCACCATGCCTCTTCCCATGATGACCATAGACTAACTAACCCTCTGAAACTGTAAGCAAGCCTTGAATTAGATGCTTTCTTTTGTAAGAGTTGGCATGGCTACAGTGCCTTTTCACAGCAATAGAACACAGGTACTAAGACAATGGTCTCTTTCCTTAAACTATTTACAAGTCAAAAGAGCAATTGTGATTATAAGTCAATTCTGGTGTAGAAAGTTGAATATTTACTACTTGCTACATTGACAAGAATGTTCATAATACTGGTTTGCTGATGATTACTGAAAATAAGTATAAATTAAAATAACTAGATCTGCTAGTCAATCTAGTTATAACTAGATTGTTAGGTACTTAAAACATGTATTAGTTCAGGCAACTTTCAACACTACCTATATGGTTTCTCCTTAGTTTTATTAATGTTTGTATAAACAGTAGAGAGAAGCTGTCTTCCAAAGCTGATTTCTGATTACCTACACATTTATGTTCACTTTTTACATCTATTTAGTTGGATAAAGAGTGTGTGACGACCATTTTCTAAGCTGAGATTTCCAAGAAAACAAAACACAAAGCAATCTTGTTGCTAGTTTATTGAAGATTCCGTACCAAGCAGTCAAGAGGTAGGAATTCTTGCAGAGTTATATGGATCAGATGTGATAGAGGCAGACCCCCCCCCAAAGAAATAGATTCAGGCTGGGCAGTGGTGGCACATGCCTTTAATCCCAGCACTTGGGAGGCAGAAGCAGGCAGATTTCTGAGTTCAAGGCCAGCCTGGTCTACAAAGTGAGTTCCAGGACAGCCAGAGCTACACAGAGAAACCCTGTCTTGGAAAAAACAAAAAAAGAAAGAGAAAGAGAGAGAGAGAGAGAGAGGAAGGAAGAAAGAAAGGAAGGAAGGAAGGAAGGAAGGAAGGAAGGAAGGAAGGAAGGAAGGAAGGAAGGAAGAGATTCAGGAGAGTCCAACAAAAAATATTCTTTGTGCCATCCCTCACATGGCACAAATAAAGACATGATTGGAGCAAAATTTCATCCTGCATAATCCGAACACCCTACACAGACTAATACACTCCGTATAGATATCTTGATGATACTAACATTTTGTTTTGAGATTTATATATTACATAATGTGTAGCTCTGGTGAGTTTCATCTACAGACATGCTGAACTGATCTGCTTGAACTCCTGATCTCATGGATTTCCAGTTGGATCCAGCCAGGACACAGACATCAGAGACTAACAATCGGTTGTTGGCCTCAAGTCCCCCCCCCCCCCCCAAGAGACCGCAACACCCATTTTCAGCAGGAAGAAGTTATGAAGAGTCATTGTCCCAGTTCCCTGGGCTTGGGGACTGGAGGTGGTTACTCTAAGGTTGTCTTTCTGGGGAATTTAAAGTGTTCAGAATTTAATAAGCAAGATATAGCCAAAATTGATTATGATACAAAATCAAGGTTCTCATTGGTATACATTTCTTATTGACATAAAATTGAGATTAATATTATTACTTTAATATAGGCATTATATCTATACAATACATTTAAGAATATGAAGCTTAGACACAGTCCTTCTATAACTGCTACTATAAACTGTTTTCATTTGATTAAACATATGAGTTAAGGGCCGGATAGCAAATTCTTGGCTCTGAGTTAATTGCTAGGGTATTTACAAGATATTTTATTTAGAAATAGCTGAAAGTAGTTAACAGACATCAGTCCAGATTACTTTACATAGATTGGTAGTTTTTAAAAAAAGTCAGAAATCTGAAGAATGTGACATTTAATGTTACCCTTTCACTTGTTGAAACATAACTGCTCCTAACAACTCCCCATTTGTAGATTCAAAGAAGAAACTGAACGTCCATACCTCAGGTGAAGTTGTACATTGTGGCAAGGTAGCCACTAAGCAGAAATTGCCTATTTCTTCTACAGACCAATACTGTTCATGAGAGGACAGAAGTTACAGGTTAGGACAACTTAGTGCTGCTGAGATAGAATAAGCTAGTTATTAATTTCCTGTCTCAAAGGTCTATCAGATGATCTTGGGCCAGAAAGCTGAAGACTGATGCTCCAACTTCCTGACATATTGGGGCTGTATAGGTAGCCAGCTGCCTCTACAGTTTGTCTCAGTTCTGGAAGCTATGTTAGGCTTCCTATATTTTCAGATACTATTAGTTGTTCTTGAATTTCTGATGGGGTTGAAGAGTAGTTATAGTTTCATAGCCAACTCAGACTACTTAACATTGGGAGAATATATTTGAGAGGACAGTTTTCAGATAGTATACAAGCTAAACCAGGGCTTAACTGATACAGAATTGTACACCTTTTTAAAGTTAGGATAGATATCAGAGTGTTCTATTTAATTGACAAAAATGATAGCCTAGATGTTAGATATATCTTATACCTTATAAATTATACAAAATGGTAATAGGTATGCTCAATTTATATTTGAGAGGAAAGAGCCTTTTAACTGAACAAAAAGGGGAAATGTAGGTTGCTGTCTATACGCAGGTGAGGGCAGGCACAAGATAAGGTTAGAGACTGTGACTGGTCAGTGGATAAAAAAGGCGGGCTAAGAGTTTTAGAGATGGGACAGATAGCAACACACAGGGAGAGGGAAGGAAAATGGAAGAAGAGAAGGACAAACCTGAATCGCATGGGTTTAAATAGCTACAGGTAGCTATGAATATCATAGAAGGAATGCATTAATTCAGGACAATTTGTCCAATCTAGGTGAGTAGCTTGTATCAATATCAATTGGCTCAGAGTACATAGTGTGGGCGTTTTGTGGGTTGAGAATTTACTGATATAAATCTGGCTGATAAATTACAAGCCTCTAGAGTTTTAATTTTACTGGGTTACGGGGATTTGTGACAGCTAACAACCGCAGGAGGCAGATGGCTGGGAATGTGAGCAGGGTCAGCAACAAGAGAACTGCGAGTTGGGCTGGGTGCCGCTGCATGGGGACCATGGGAACCTAGGGGGCAGGGAAACCATGTTTCTAGAGCAGAGCCAGCGCTAGTGTGGGTTGCTTTTTTATATTTCACGCAACAGATGTGCTCACAGCTTTTAAAGGGAAGATGTGAACTGTCTTTACAGACTCAAGTGTTTGAACACTTGATCCCCAAGTGGTGGCATGCTTTGGGAAGTTGTGGAACCCTTAGGATATGGGCCCATGGTTATTCTCTCAAGAAACTTGGTAGCTGAAATGGGTAACTGAAATCCCACCTTGGAAGTCTACTTTTTAGGACTAATTCATGGAGCCATATTCTTAGCTTCAACTTTCCCCACTGCTGCCACCAGACAGAACCCTTAATTCATATATACGTTCTGTGGGAAGCCACATACGCCATTACAAGGTGGCGCTGGCTACCGCTGGCCACCACCTATAAGTTTGGGTAAATAACCAATGTGCGCATGTGCAGTAGAGTTTTTTCAGAGTCACTGCCTGGCCCAAGGTATGTAAATGAGGTACTGAATGCATGACCAATCGGGTGTAGGTATGTAAATGAGGCATGTAAATGATGTACTGAATACATAGACCAATCAGGTGTGGACATGTAAATGAGGTACTGAAAACATAACCAATCGGGTGTGAGACACGCCTCTCCTAGGCCTATATAAGCAGTGCCAGTTCTGGGGCTCGGGGTCTTTTCTTGCCTCTGCAATCAAGCTCTCCCAATAAACGTGTGCAGAAGGATCCTGTTGTGGCGTCTGTTTTGCTGGCAAGTAGGGCGCGCACAACATTCAAAGACTAGGAGAATATCCCTAGCAAAAACTTGCAGACCCTAGCACAGTTATTCTTGCAAATGCCCAGAGTCTGTTTAGGAACAGTCCAGTGTACTTACTTAGGAAGCACTGTCAAGATTTTTCTCAAGGGAATTTTGTTCTCTCACTTGGTCAGTAGACTCTGGGCATTTGACCTGGTCTAGTTCTTGAAATTAGGTTGTGTCCCCAATGCAACTCTGATAACAGCTTTCTTCTTTCTCCCTCTTAATTTCTTACATTTTACAAATCAAATAATATACCATTTTCTGCCTGCCTTTTCCCTAAAACAGCCATAAATCTGTGTAGACTAAAGCACTCTCATTGATAACCTGTTATAATAATTATAGCTGTTTTACCTATCAGAATTAGGTGCTGACACTGGTCTCTGTCATTCTGGAACCCTATCATCCTGTAGATATTAGGCAGCCTAATCCCATGGCCACATCTATAAGCATAGCTTGCAGAAAACAGGTATCTCAGTGTTTTAAATAGGCTAATGTACCTAGCATAAGAATATTTTCCATTGTGTCAGGGATGAAAATGCCCCCCTGTTCCTTCCAAGGGAACATAGTAATGAGTTTCCTGGTAAATCCATTCTGATAGTGCTATTTCCCTGATCCGGGTCCCTTCTGCCCAGTGCTATGTCAAGATGTCTGGTAATTTTAGTTCACAGACTATAAGCTCCTAACATGTTCGTGTGTCAATGACTAGAAAGTAGAAACATATTTAAAGAATCTCTAGGTCCTTAGTCATGGAGACTATCCTCGCCAGGGACCTCTCCCCTTCCAGTGCTATGATCACCTCCACCCCCAATATGGCATCTTCAAAACCCACTCCCACACGTTTCTGCTTCCCATCACACATAACTGCCAGATTTGCTACTTGTTTTATAGGTAAGCTATTTACTTCTCAGGCAGAGCCTTCCCTCTCAGGCTGTACTGTAGTGATCCAGGTTACTGGCCTGGAAAGAATAAGATTTGGAGCCAGGCAGTGGTGGTGCACATGTTTAATCCCCAACACTCAAGAAGCAGAGGCAGAAGGGATCTCTGAGTTAAAGGCCAGCATGGTCTACAGAGTTTTGGGATAGCCAGAGCTATGTTAAGAAACCTACTCTCAAACAAAACAAAACAAAACAGCAGAAAAAAAAAAACAGATTTAGTGGAGGCAGTTTTTGAATAGTACAGTTATCATCCTGTTGAATGTCTGCCTCAGTGGGGCTCACAGTCTCAAGGCAAGAGGCTCTGCTCTCCATTGATGAGAGGGATCCGAGAAATCCACTAGCCCACCAACATTCGAGGACGTTTTCAGTTCACCATTCTTGGCTTTGTTCATTCAGAATACCCCCAGCCCAGGTCTCAAAGCCCTCCTCACCATGCGGGTGGTAAGTAGCTTCCATGTGGTATATTCATTCAAGGCGCAAATGTATTTTATACATCGCTGCTATCTTTAGAATTAAATGTGGATGTGATTTTCTAGCCCTTCTACCCTGGGGCCTGACTGCTATCGAGATTTAGGTTTCCAGAGGGTATTTAAGCAAGCAGTTAGCAGTACTTACTGTACTCTTTTCTTTTTATAAGACTTACAAAGGCAGCCACCCATCTCAGAAGCCTTGTGGTTATTATTTCCCACGTACGGATCTCCTTGTTCCTTGACTCTCCTTCCCAGATAACCACAGGCTAATCAGCTGTGGTCTCCCTGCGGGGTTCTAAAGGGCTCACCGTCAACAACGAACCTACTGCCTTCAGTCAAGAAGGTACTCGAAATCCCAGCCCAAAAGTCTGCTCTTTAGGGCTAATTCCTGAATCTGTTTTCTTAACTTCAGTTTCTCCCACTGCTGCCACCAAACAGTGGCAAATCATTTGTGCTAATTTTAATGATGGAGGAAGGAAGCAAGAAGGAAGAAAAAGAAGGGGTGCAGGAAAAGGGAGTCGATGTGACAAAGCTGACTTTACTCACTAAGCTGAGTAAGGTGCACAGCAGCCCAGTGCTGCGGCCCTCTCTAGGACAGACACCTTAGCTTGGAATTGTGGTCAGGAAAACGAAGGGTAGGAAATGACTTGCCGGTTCCCTCCCAATTTCCATCTCTCCTTAGTCATCTTTGCCTCCTGTACAATGGTACATCCTTACCCACTGGATCCAGATGAGTAAGGTGGGACCCGAGAGCTCTTGCCACAAGCATCCGAGAACCCTGGGGTTCAGGGAGTGATGTGCACATATGGAGGTGTAAGAGCTAGGATTGGTACGGCCGTTAAAACAAATGGGAAGCCGGCATTATCTCTATGAGAGCTGTGCAAATTTGGTGGCAAGCCTGTTTACCCACTAAGCTGTCTCTCCAGACACATACACACACACACACACACACACACACACACACACACACACACACACACACAACTAGTCCACAGATTAAGACAGATCTTTTAAAAGGAGGGTGTTGCATCCAAAATATGCTCCTTGAGGGTTGCAATTATTGTGATTGCTCATGGGAGAAAAATGATGGGTGAGAAAGGGAATATGGTCCAGGGGCTTGGATGTGGCTTGATGGCAGAGCACCGTCCTACCAGAAGGGCCTGGAGTCCACCCAGCACCCCTGAGGGAATAACATTGGTTGAAATTGATGCCCATATTATGCAGTGCTAGCAAATATGCCAAATGAAATTTAATTGTCAAAAAGGAAAGAAAGAAAGAAAGAAAGAAAGAAAGAAAGAAAGAAAGAAAGAAAGAAAGAAAGGAAGGAAGGAAGGAAGAAAAGAGAGAGAGAGAGAAAAGAAAGAAAAGAAATTCAGAGAGAGTAAGTGTGGTGTGGCAGACAGCATGCCCTTGTCAGAGGTTGCTCAGTGTATGAGGTTGTTTGACACCAAGCTTGATGACTGAGTCCAGGCTCACATGTTAGAAAGAAAGAGCCAACTCCAGCTGGTGAGGAAGGAGTGTTCTCTTAATTCCACGTGTATGCTATAACACACATACAAAATAAATAAATGTAAATAGAGTAACATCGAACAGAATGGTCTTAGAAATCGGATGTGGACTCATTTGTGTCCTCTCCTCTATTTTTACATATTAGTATATTGTCGGTCCACATCTGCTCTGCCACAGGCACAGCCTCCTGGGGAGGCAGAATGCTGGGAGTTTGACTCTGCTTGCCCCACAATGCTGTCGGGGTGGGTGCTGGGCTGTTTGGAATCACTAAGTCACTGCTCTGGGGGTGGGAAAGCACAGTCTTGTGGGGAAGCTGGAGCTGGCTCAGGCGTCCCTGGGTCTGTGATGAGGCCAGGGCCATGGGGTTCTCAGACTCTTGGACATCCAGGAGCTGCTGGAAATCGCAGAAGATCAGAAAATGGAGTTGGGGACTCACTGGCTGGGGATGGGGGGGCAGTGTCTAGTGAGGGGGAGATAAGGGAAGTGGGGAGGGGAGCCCTGGCTTGTCCCCGTGGGTGATTGTACTTCGTTTAGCAGTGGCAGTCTTGGTGGAGATAGTGGCTAGGAGCGCAAAGAAACCTTCTATGGCGAGAATAAAGCTGCAGCTCTGTAGACAAAGGCCTTCCCCAGGTTCCTCATGGCAGATTTGACAAGAGACGGTCATGGTTCCAAACACTTTATTGCTTGTTCATGGTGGAAAATGGATGCATAATGTACCATAATGCATTTACCACTTTTCAGGGTAGGCCTGAGATTAAATACCTTTTGCAGAGAGGAATATCCAGGAAGGGAAGCTTATTGGCTAAGCCCTCAGGGCCTCTAGGTACCTCATTAGCATGGAGAACTCTGTTTGGAGCCTATGCGACCTTAGGACTCATTTCTTTTATGTGAGAAGCATGGCACATGCTCCAGCCCAGGAGTCTGACAGGGAGCAGGAAGTCGCCTAAATCTCAGGTGTGTCGCCCCCTCCCACCCCCAACCCGAGTCTCCAGGTTTCAGCCTGCTCTACTTTACCAAACTTCCTGGCATGATTTTACGTCCCACAATTTATGTCCCACGGCATATTAAAATTAATGTTTTGAAATCTAGCTCCTCGTATGACAATGTATGGAGATAGAGGCTTTAATGAGACAAGGTTACATAAAGTTGTTAGGATGGGTCCTAATCCAATATGGCTGCTATCCATGTTAGAAGAGAGCAAGACCTGGGAACCTTGCTGTTTTGAACACAACTAACCTATGACAGAGAGGTAGACATGTGAGTGGTGTCTTAAAAAAAAAGTTTATTGTTCTCACATAATGGGAGGATATGAAATTGGATACAATCCTAGCATGATGCAATGGATTTGAGAACAGTCAGGGTTACATGAGATTTTCAAATAAGCAAGAAAGAATGAAGACCAAAGAACAATAACAACAAAAGCCTTTAACCAGACCAAAGTCTTACACTGGGCTTTCTTCCTGATTAATCTCTAAGAGAGCAGCAGAAACATCCTTTGTGGCATCTCTGTGCAGATCAGCCCTAAGAACAGGGAAGTGATTGATACTTTCATTTATACCAGCAATAGGCAGAAGATAAACCCCTACTTTTTCTTAAGAGGATCTCTAACTGTGGAATTGTAAGCATATAAAAATGTAACATATGAGCAAACGGTAAATGTTCAAACCCCGCCCGCCCCCCCCCCCCCAGCTGACATGGTCAACTCTTCAGGTTATAACTTCCCACCCAATATCCCCTTATTCTCTTCCCTATCCGTACCACCTATTTCTCTCTCTCTCTTTTTTTTTTAAGATTTATTTATTTATTATATGTAAGTACATTGTAGCTGTCTTCAGACACACCAGAAGAGGGCATCAGATCTCATTACGGGTGGTTGTGAGCCACCATGTGGTTGCTGGGATTTGAACTTCGGACCTTCGGAAGAGCAGTCGGGTGCTCTTATCCACTGAGCCATCTCACCAGCCCCCCCCACCTATTTCTCTATTCGCCAAAATGTAGGCATCTCTATCAAGCCAAAAGACTTTCCTCCTCTCAGAAACTCCTTCTTCCCTTCACTCTCTTAGACAGTTCTTTTCAACTACCAGGCATCTCCACTGTAGGCACATTTGAGATATATTTCAAATGCCACACAACTCAAATGGAACTCATTCCATTTTCTTCCCTTTTCACATTCACAAATTCTACAACTTTCAGGAGCTGGGTTTCCTAGAACACTCAACAATTTATTCTTCTCACTATCTCTAATTTTTCCAAAATGGACAACAGTTGGCTCTTGGCTAAATTTCAGCCTCTCTCACCTTCCCACAGCTTGCTTTTTTCCCTAAGGCCTCCTTCCGCACTCTGTTCTATTGTCATTCTAAATACTTAAACACATCAATGCACATTTCAAAAAGCCCAGGTTTCCCCGGGAGGCCTACAAAAGTCTTTGAATGCTAATGTTCACACTTGCCCTTCATTATTTAGTCAACCTCTCTCAGAAGTGTAGTGTCTTCTGATGTGTGAAAATGCACTCCCAGTCTTTGCTTAAGCACCCTATCTTCTTTGAATATTCCCAGTTTATCTAAATTCTCTTAATAACAAAAGCTCTAAAATACCTTCTTGTGTGCTACTAAGGGAGTGGCAAGGAAGCTAACATTCCCTCGGTGTTTATGAGCACTATTTTACCTGGAGGAAATTGAAGCAGTTTGTTCAAGATCACAGTTAAACAGAAAGACTGCAATTCTCGCGCGTCCCAACCCGTGAGCCCAAGACTCAAGGCTTCAGACTGCAGCACACCGTTGGCAGTGCACCACGAATAACAGCCCGAGACCCTAGCATATCCTTGTAACAACAAATAGTTGATCCCTTCATGGGTCAGATTAGATGTTCTCAGATGTATCTGTTGCCTTATCAACTAAATGTTTTAGTTAACTAGGAAGCTGTCGAGGTAACTTAGAGGCTCTAGGTATATATATATATATTCATATCTCGAGCTGACGCACATTTCACTCTTCCTGTATTTCCATTTAGGCCATCTTGACTAATCAATTTGGTTGTTACAAAGTTGTGCCTCTTATCCTCATGGGAATGATTAGTACTGACATTACGGATACCGGTGAATGTAAGATAATGCGTTTGCTTTGCTTTCTCTCTTAAGTCTTCCATTTTTGGATGGGTCCCCTGAGTGTGGGGGCCGTATCCCGCCCTGGGATCTCCGGATTTTTGGATCGGAGGTGTACAGTCCTGCAAAGCCAGGATCCCTGCGGCTAAAGGCGCCCTTAGCGCAGAAGGCCCACTCGGTCAGGTCCAGCTCCCGCTCCGGCTCTCCGGTCGGGAAACGTGGGTGCGAGGCCTCTGCCCTGGGGCCTCCCGGAAGCGGGTTTCCTCGGCGGGAAGCACGTCCATCAAGCCGACGCGCCCCGGGAGAGGCCGCGTGGCGGGCGCACACCCTGGTGTGAAGTCTCGGGAACGTAGGCTGCATCCCCATTTCTTGCTCACGCCAGCGCGCAGCACGGCTAGCTATTGTTCGTGCGTTTTTGAGACCATGGAGTCTAGGCCTCAGGAGACTGCGAGGTGACCAACGACAACGAGGGCACAGGGCGAGCTGGCCTCGGCGAGCCTGCCCAACCCCGCCCTCCTCCGAGTAACGGCTCTGGAGGCCCCGCCCCCTCCCATATTAGCGCCCCCCAGGCTGTGCGTGGGGCGGAGCCCCGCGTGGATCTCGCGAGATCCGGGTTGGCGCCGTGACCTCCATGTGGGAGCTGCATCTCTATAAGTAAACAGTGCGCGCCGCCGAGCCATGGCTCCTTCCTATTTGTGAGGCGCGGGCTGCGCTCGCACCTCGGGCGGGTTCCGGTTTCCTTCCACCGAGGAGGGGCGGGCGGGCGGTCGCGCGGTCTAAGAGCGTCAGTCCTCGCCCGCACCCGCGTTCGCCGAGTCGCCGCCGCAGAGAACCGGATCCTCCCGGGGAGGCGGCGGGGACCGGGCGGGGCGCGGCGCGGCGGCCCGAGCGCAGGGCCAGACAAAGGGGCTTGGTCCCCTGTCCCCGTGCCGCCGCGATGTGGATCCAGGTCCGCACCATCGACGGCTCCCAGACGCGCACCATCGAGGACGTTTCTCGCAAAGCCACCATCGAGGAGCTGCGCGAGCGGGTCTGGGCGCTCTTCGATGTAAGGCCCGAGTGCCAGCGCCTGTTCTACCGGGGCAAGCAGGTGAGGCGCCCCGCGGGGAGCCCGGGCGCGAGCAGCCGGCGCCCCGGGACGAGGCTGGGTGTCCAGGGCTGCGCCCCGCTGTGCTCGGGATGGGCCGCTGGCGGGGCGCGGGATGCGGGGCCTGGAGCTCGGGCCTGCGGCTGCCCCCCCCCTCCCCCCAAGCGCGCCTAGCGGGTCGGAAGGTGCGGGACGCGGTGTTGTCGCTGGCAGCGGCCACGGACATAGCCTCCGAGGGTCCTGGGGGATCCTCTTCCCGCCTTTGGGGGGGGGGGGGATCGGAGCCTGGAAAGGCAACAGGCTCCGGCAGCCATGCCGGGGCGCGGGAGGGACGAGCTGGCTTTATTCGCAGCGCCGTCTCCGACTCCTCTAAGGACTTGCTTCTTTTCCGTGCCCCCGGCTCCTAGATGCGACGTGGAAAGGGAAGCACCTTATCCCTGTTTCCTCACTAGAAGGATTTGAACACTGAACATCGGAACGGTGGTAGAATGCGTGCCCCTCCTTCCTTGTCGTCAGTCTCAGACTGGGGATTTGTTCTGTAAAAGATCAGAGACCTCTAATTTAAGGAACGATGTTTGTAACCTGAAGTCGGGTTTAAGTCTGTTGAATATACGGACAGATTATTTCCCCATAAACTTTACCTCTCATCTTTGTGTGTCCCCTAAGTTCGGGCTTTCAACTCAAACCTTTCAGCATAATCAGCAGTAATTCAAAAAAAGCCAGAAAGTTGTGTTGGGCCACAAGGGTGCTTGTGGGCATCTCCGTTAATTTTAAGTAAGGCTCTGCCTGATGAGGCTAAGACGTTTCCTATCCAGTAAGTCTCAGAGTCTTATGATTAGACACCCAGACCCACATTGTTTTTCTTGCCTTTGTCTTTAGTCCACTAAAAAAGTTGGCATCCTGCAGTCAGTTGACCACAGTTTGGCTCCAGTCCTGAGTTTTGAATTAAGTGCAGTTCTCTCTGATTCGATGGAAGTAGCCTATAAGCCACAAAGGGTTTAGAAGGAATATTTTTGTTCCCTTTACAGATTTACAACTTCTCAGACTGGTCAAAATTTTCTAAGTAACAGATTATACAACCGGCAAGAAAAAGCCAGGGTTTTGGTAAAGTGTTTGGAAGGCCTCTGACAGAAAACCTGTAGCACTTTCTGCTCTTGTTGTATCCACTATATTGTTTCTTGAGTGTTTGACCAGTAAAGAGTTTACTTGTCTGGAAAGTTGGTTTTTAAACAGTCATACCTATTAAATACTTTGTAGCATTGTATTGCTGTGCCTCAAGTGGCTATTATCTTTTCCTTTTGGCTATCAGTGAAAGCTATACAAATAGTAATAATATTGTACATTGACTCCTAGAATAGTTGGGCGACTCCAATACAAGAAATAGAAATGAAAGATGACTTATGAAATAGACTTACACTAATAATCAGAAAATGGTTCCTGGTTGGGGGTAGAGAAACCCTAGTGGCCAACCCCTCCCCCCATTGTTAGTGATTCACTACTTCTCTCTCCACAGCCCAATAACCATTAAGGATAAAAAAGAGAATTCCAGTGCCAGCCTTTGACTTGAACACCAGAAAAGGAAAACCGTTGACTTTCTTGTGAATGATAACTAGCCAGGGCGTAGTTCCTATCTCCTTTTGTCTTGATGTTCTCCAGATGATGGAGATAGCAAAGCAAGTCTTTAGCAGGCAGATAGTTAAGTTGGTACCAGAGAGAGGGCTAGCCGTTTCCTGTAAAGTGAGTTTATGTTTAATAGAAAAGAGGTGTTCTTTTTCATATGCTTTATTGTCATAATGTTATAAAACAGGGTGAGGTTTGAAAAGCAGTGCAAGGAAGTCTACGTTTTTTTCTTTCAGTGTGTATGGTTGCTTTGCCCACATGATGTCTTTGTACCATATGCATGTCTGGTTGCTACAAAGACTGGAAGAGGACTTTAGGACATCAGACCTCCTGGAACTGGAGTTTGAGATAACTGTGGGCGCTGGGAATCAACCTTGTCCCCTGGAAAAGTAGCCTGTGCTCTTAACCACTGAGCCATCTCTTCAGCTAGACATGATCTTACATACCACACACCGGGCTTTGATCTTTAACTCTTAGAATGTAGAGCTCCTGAGACTATAAAAGAATTCCAGTTTTCCCTGCCTTCTCTTGTCATCAATATTGGGATAGTCAAGTAGAATGTAGATGTGGAATATGAACCATATTGGAAGAAAAACTAAACATTTGATACTCTATAAATTCTTTGTTTTCACATGGAGTAAAAAAATGAAAGTATTTGTCTATTTTTTAAAAAAATGTGTGTTATTTATTTCTATCATGTGACAAATGACACAGCTTCAGTGCCTCTACTCTACCCTGAGTTCTGGCAGTGACTTCCCCTGGCTTTTTCTGGCCTCTGACACTTCATTTGTTTCCCCTTTGGCTTTCTTTGCATCTTTGGTGCAGACCTTTCTACTTCCTGGAATTTCTTCCTTAATGCAGTCAATATTCACTAGTGTGTTCTGACAACGTCGCAACCATTTCTCTTTCTTCCGAATTGAAAATCTTGTACCTTGGATGTCTAATATGGCAACTCTCAGCTATTTTACTTCTATGAGACATTGACGGTCTATAGTTATATGTGTCTTTCTATGATTTGTTAAAGACTAAAGCAAATTTGCATGTTTACAAGATGGATTTTTGTTTATTTTTATATAAAGACTAAATCTGGGTTTAAGATTTGATACTTCAGGACATAGAACAAGACTCAACATCTTTAAGAGTCAGTCAATAATTTTGATTTAAAGTCAATAATGAGAATACTGCTTTGCATAAATATGTAGTACAAAGTGGCAAGTATGTTTAGGACTTTTCCAGAAAATGTTGGGAATTCTGTCTTAATCATAAATTCATTCAATACTTTAAAATGAAACTCAGGTCAGTAATTCAGATAGCAGTCTTTAAAATCAAACATTTAAAATGACAGTATAAAGATAGATTAATTTGATACTTGTTTGCTGAAGAATGATGCAGGAAAGTACTGAGAGTCACTTTTCTATAGTTCAGCCATTATGTTTCTAGGAAAGCAGAAAGCCTCATAGGTACAGTAAACATGGAGCCCATGAGCTGCCTTTGGATCTGAGTGAGAGGGTTCTAGGGAGCGTGTTTATTGGCAGTTGTCTGTCATGATGGCATGCAAAGTCACTGCTGTGCAGCATGGACTTCTGACAGACAAGCATTATCTTTTTAATTTTGAATTAATTTTTTGAAATTGCACATTCAAAAACTTGTCTGGTTTTGTTCAGGGTCCCGTCACAGTTATGGGGCCCCATGTGGATCTGAGGTCAGCAGTTGAAGAAGCAGGGTTCGAGGCGAGCTCATCCCTTCCTTCCTGCTCCAGAGCATAATTTGGGTAGCAGATACCGTTGGATCTGTACTTTGATTAACTGTGGAGGGACTGCAGCGGTCTGGGTTATTTATTCTATTATTCTCAATGACTTCACAGAACGTGAGGCCTTGCTGAATAAAACTGGCTTTTTGCAGTGAATAATAGCGACTGTTTTAAAAGGACTAGAAGGTTTTCTGTGAACTAGGAAAGGAACATCATGGGAGGGGTGTCATAGTCAGCTCGAGGAAAGATGACTTTCTTTAAGGACGTTGACGTTCTATAGTTATATATGTCTCATGCCAAGCTACGCTTAGTGTTCTACTCTAGCCTGAGATGTTACCTTTCCTAGCAAACGAAGTGTAGAAAGCGAGTCACTGTCAAGGCGTTCTTTTTGTTTTGTAGTACTCCTAGGGTCTCTCTGACTCCTGTGCCTCAGGCATCAGGTTTTTAAAAAGGAACGGGAACATCTTCAATTCATAATTGTCCATTACCCCACCCACCACCCACCAGCCCTTTCATCTGGTCTCACGCTAGCATAAACTGACAGCTTCTGTCATGCTGAGTAAAAGGCTTACCTGGATTTGCTATAGTGAGTGCTTCATTTTACTTTAATGTCCTGTCTGTCTGTATTTTGGGGAGTGGATTACTAGCAGAGTTGGATATTTTATGCTATTTTAGTTGTTTTGTTTTATTTTGTTGGTGGTGGTTTTTTTGTTTTTGTTTTTTTGTTTTTTTGTTGTTGTTGTTTTTCTTTTTTTTTTTTTTTTGGTTTTTCGAGACAGGGTTTCTCTGTGTAGCCCTGGCTGTTCTGGAGCTCACTTTGTAGACCAGGCTGGCCTCAAACTCAGAAATCCGCCTGCCTCTGCCTCTCGAGTGCTGGGATTAAAGGTGTGCGCCACTACTGCCCGGCTTAGTTTTGATTTTCTACTTGAAACACTTAAGATTTTAAAGAAATTGCCATAATGTTCATTACTTTAGGTTCTTTCGGAGTTGGGGTGTTTCTTTGGGCTTGTCAGAGTGAAGGGATGAACGCACACTTCATTCTTTGGGCGCTTCCCTTCCTTCCCAGGGAAGGTTCTGGGCAGGAAGCACCTTCTTGCTGCTGTTTTAATTCTTTTTACATTGTGTGTTTGTGTGCTGTGCTGTAACTTGTTCGGAAGTCAGAGAACTACTTTCAGGAGTCAGTTCACCATGTGGATCTGAGGGAGGAGGCTCAGGTCCTCGGGCTTGGCAGCTACACCTTTGCTCTCTTATCTCTCTCTCTCTCTCTCTCTCTCTCTCTCTCTCTCTCTCTCTCTCTCTCAAAGCCCTGCGCCCTTTATTTGAAACAAGTTTTTAAAATTTAAATATATTTTGAAAATATTTTTCCCCTCCTCCAAGTCTTTCCAGATCCTGACCCCCCTCTTTACCCACCCAACTTTAAGTTCTTTCTCAAAGACCTTATATAACATCACACCCTCCAGAGTCAAGAAAACAAAATAAAGTCACGCCCAAAAAGAAAAAAAAAAACAAATAAAACAAGAAAAAAACATTAAAAAAAAAAAAAAAGAAAGAAAGAAAAGAAGACAAAAGCACATAAAAAGCCTGCTGAGTCCATTATATGTTGTTTAGCCACTTCTGAACACAGGCCTGTCCTGGAGTGGCTGATATACCCAGTGTTACTCTCTCCGAGAAAACTGATATTCCCTCTCACAGCAGTTATAATTGACAGTTCAATTGTTAACCTTTACTCTAATGGCTGGGTTTTCATTCATTCGTTGATTTAAAAACAAAACAAAATAAAATATAGATAAGATAAAGCAAAAACTATCACATCAAAGTCAGACAAGACAGACCAACAGAAGGGAGAGTCCAAGGGAGGTAGCAGCCATTAGAGGCCCATCCATTCCTGCACTCAGGAATCCTATAACAGCACTAAACTGGAAGCCATAATATATCCTCAGAGCCTGCAGCAAGCCCTGTGTTGTGTGTGTTGCTTTCAGACTGTTCATGTGAGCTTTGATCATGTTAATTTAGAGGGCTTTTTTTTCTTGGTGTCCCCCCCCCCCCCCAACTGGTTCTAAAACACTTTTTCTGCCTTCTCTTCCACAGGGTTCCCTGAGCGCTGAGGGGAGGGATTTGGTGGAGTCATCCTGTTTAGGGTTGGGTTTCTTATTCTGAGTAATGTCTGTCTATGGGACTATATTTGTTCCATTTGCTACAGGAGGAAACTTCTCTTGTGATAATTAAACAAGGTATTGACTAATACATGATTTTTGAAGAATATCATTAGTATTTCTACACTACAGTTTTCCCCCTTATTTTAGACCAGTATTATTCGGTTTTACCCTGGGTCTCTGGGCTATCTAGTTTTAGGTTCTTGGTCACCCAAGCAGTGTTGGTTTTTTTGGTTGTATATAAGGAGTGGCCTTAAGTCAAATTAGATGTTGCTTGTTTATTCCCAGGCATCATGATTGCCCTAGCATATCTTGCAGGCAGTCTATCATTGTTGTTAAAGGGTTTGTGGCTGGGCTGGTGTTTATGTTTTTAATATATTAGCATCCCTATTTACATGAAGGTTTGTTTACTGCCGTGGGGTACTGGCTGTGGTGTGTCTGTTGAGGATTGAACTCCCGGACTGCCTAAAAACTCTGAGCCCCTCAAGTTAAATATGTTAACTAAACAGTGAGATGTAACTGAGGGCCTGGCCTCTTTGTTCCCAGAAATAAGAACTCTGAGACTTACTATTGCATGAATAAATGCCTAAGCCAAAAGCTTTGGCTTATTCCCTGACTAGCCCATACCTTAGCTAGCCCTTTATTCTATCCTAGGTCTATTCTGTTCTAGCCACCATGGAGTTGATGGCCTCTCCTGGTTTTCATGCTACTGTCTCTGGTTTGTGGGGCAAATCTCTCATAGGCTTTTAATTGACAGGTGACGCTTCCACACAATACGTAAAGATTTACTGCACAGTGAGATAGTACTTAACTTAATTCCTTAATTTCTTAACTGGGAAGCTTGTAAAATTCTCTATCCCTTGTTCTATTTAACAAACACGAATACTTACGATCTGTGGAATTGTGCTAGTTATGGTCTTGGATCCACCTAATAGATCTCACATTAGTGACTTCATAACTAAAGGGCAGCTGTTTTTCTTTGCCCTTTCTCTGTGGTTGAGTTCTTAGATATGTTCCTATATCACACAGTTGTGATTGGTGATGGCTGTTAGATAAAAGATTGGTGAATACAACGCTTAAGCTAATATTTCTGAAGAAATGGTAGTTTTGATCTTTAAGGAGTTGAATTTTCTTGTTATTGTTATGAGTGAAATAGTCAACTGTTTATACTTTATGAAGAAACAAAATAGCAGATTGGTTTCCTAGGACTGCAGTAACAGAGTACCAAAATGGCTTAAAACCACAGTAACTTATCTCCGTTGTAAAGGTTAGAATTCAAGGTGTCATCAGTAGGAACATGCTTTTTGATAGCTAGCTTTAGGGGAATTGTCTCAAGGCTTCTGTTTATGGGAAATGGTGTTTATTAGCTTGTTGTCTTGGCTCCAATTACATGACTTTCTCTTCCATGTGTCTTTTTCCATTGTTCTCCTGTCCTTTCTGACTCTGTTCATGTTTGTTTTTATCATGACACCAATCAGACTGGATTAGAGGTTCACCTTGTTAACTCATTTTAAATTTGTTACTTGTTTAAAGACCCTGTGTCCAAGCTGGATCATATTCTGGGGCATTAGAAGTTAGGACTTGAACATGTGAGTGTGTAGAAGACCCAAGTTAATCCATAACAATAAGTCTTGGGTTACATCTAAAGACACTATTTCTAGATAAAATTAGGTCCTGCGGTAGGTACCCCATTCCCTTGGTGTTAGAAATAGAATCCCTGGGTTTTACATGTATCAGGTAGGGTCTACTGAGCTACACTAGTAGTACTTTGAGGTACTATGGAGTAGGACTTCCAGTATACCTGATTATATCTTTTGGGAGGTGGGAGTAATGGTGGTGGTGGGCACAGATTAATTAGTCCAAACCTTCTGGAAATGTGGATGGATTGCAAGATAGTTGATGTGTTTGTTATCCTAGATAACTCTGTGACAAAGCTTGCTAATAATTGCAAATGAATAGAATTAGAGAACCTTAGAGAAATGGAATATATTTCTGATTTGCTTTTCAAAATCTTGCCTCACTTAGAATTATTAATAGTGCTTCAGAAGGATAAAGTGCTTTAGTACATGTGGGTTGTAAAACAGTTAATAAAAACTCCTTGCTTTCAACATTTATCTCCCCACTCTTGGGAATTTAGGTACTGTTGACTAAAATAAAATTTGTTAAAAGAGCCTTGGTGTCATATACTTGTAATTAGCACTTGGAAGGCTGAGACAGGATTGTAGGTTTGAGGCTAGCCTAGGCTATATAGAGAGGCTCTTGAAAGACTAGGAAACAGCAACAAAAAATAATGAGCGGTTAGATATAGTTTAGAGGGGGTTATTTTTGGGGGTGGGGTGGGGTAGCTACAGCATGAGATTGCAGCAGCTATGATATGGTTTTTATTTTAATAGCAAGTAGTGTTGCCTTAGTTTGGAGTGGTTCTTCAGAATTTATAGGGGTTCAAAGAAGGATGCTGATATTAAAAGCCATAAAACATTTAGAACCATTTCATGATCATTAAGTTGTAATGTCACTTTTAATAGTTTATCTAGGATATTTGGACAAACTAAACATGTCAGAATATAAGTTTTGATAGAAGTACTTCAATATAGTTTCTATTCCTTTTGTAGTTGGAAAATGGATATACTTTATTTGACTACGACGTTGGACTGAATGATATAATTCAGCTGCTAGTTCGTCCAGACTCCAGTCTTCCTAGCACATCTAAGCAGAATGATGCTCAGGTTAAACCCTCTTCTCATAATCCGCCTAAAGTAAAGAAAACAGCAAGAGGGGGATCTTCCAGTCAGCCATCTACATCAGCTCGCACTTGTCTTATTGACCCTGGCTTTGGACTATATAAGGTATGTTGTCTTCAGACTTATTAGTTGTGAGAATACAAAGGTCTGTTTTCTTTGGGATGCTGTGAATTAGCAAGCATTGATTTCCATTAAGTAAAGATTGCAGCTGTTCTGTCAGGAGTAGTCTTTGAAAATTTACCATGGGGCTGGGGATAGCTTAGCTGGTGAGTACTTTTCTTACAGATATGAGACTCTTGGTATGATTCTCAGTGCTACCAGCAAAAAGAAAAAAAAAATTGTTGTGGTAGAAAACTATAAATTGTGTATGTTCAGTTTAAAGAAGAGTAAAACAAACATACTTGTGTAATTCCACCCAGGTGAGGATGTGGAATGATGCTAGCTAGCACTTCTTAAGGGTATCACTTGCCTCCCCTACACCCAAGGAAATTACTTACAGTGACTTTGTAATGCAAGTTTTTTCTTACTTCTTATGTATATTTGTCTAAACAATATGTTTTATGTATAGCTAGATCTCTTCATAATGAAGTTCTGGTGTTCTTCAACATTGATGTTTCTGGTGTATATAGTTGTATTTTATTCCTTCACATTATTACATTCTACTTTATTGACATGCTATCATATATCTAATGTGTATTTGTTAGACGCCTGGGTAGTGTCCCACCTTCAGGTTTTCTTTTTTTTTTTTTTTTTTTTAATTTATTATATGTAAGTACACTGTAGCTGTCTTTAGACACTCCGGAAGACGGAGTCAGATCTCATTACGGATGGTTGTGAGCCACCATGTGCTAGGATTTGAACTCCGGACCTTCGGAAGAGCAGTCAGGTGCTCTTACCCACTGAGCCATTTCACCACCACCCCCCCCCCCCCCACCTTCAGTTTTTAACAGTGCTGGTTAACCAGTATATACCCTGGTACATATATTCTAGAATTTAAAAAAATTTTATTTTAAAGAAAGGTACTGATTGCTCATTAAAAGTATGCTATGAAGATTTTCTGTGGTGTCATGGGTCTGTGTGTCTGTCCCTGTGCCCACACTGTTTTAAGCACTGTAGCTCTACAGATTTTTTTGATCCTTCTTTGTTTTTGTTTTTTTGCCTTATGGCTTTCTATATACTTGCTATAAAAATTGTTAGAATTATCTTGTATAAAACTACAAATGACTACTGATATTTTAATGAGGATTATCTCTAGATAGCAGTTTATAGAATTAATGTGTTTATGACTTAAATTCATGGACATAGCTCTATCCATTGGTTTATGTCTTTGACATTGTTTAATGGATATTTGACTTATGTCTGATAACTGTATTATTTATACTATTTAAATGGTCATTATTTACTGGTAAATAAAAATTCAGTTGGCTTATCTATTGACTTCTATCCAGAGTTTTTCAAATTCTGTTAGAAATGGAAGGATACTTTGGCTTTATCCGTTCTAGTCCTTGCATTTTCCTGTGGATAAATGGGTACCTAGACCTTCATTTTCAAAATAAGAAATGGTTAGTGAAACAAATTAAGAAAATGCAAGCAGAAATAATTTAGACTCTATGGGGAAAAGGTAAACATTTGTAAGAATAGAAGTAATCAAGAAATTAGTAAAGAGCTTTACTACCAAGAAGTATGAGGCTTTTGTACCAGGTAGCTGTACCGGTAAATTGTTTCAAACCTTTAAGAAATAGGTAATTTTGATGATACATGAATTGACCCACAGCATAAGGAAAGAAGGAAGCTCTTTCTTGCTTCTTAAATGAAGTGAAACACTATTACTAAACATGACTAGAAGCAATTTGGTATCCTAATATTATTTGAAACACAAGTTTTATTTAACCAGTAGACTTAATGTCTTAAGTGATATCTTGACAACATACGGATTGTCAGAAAGTAGAGATAGTTAATAGAAAATGTAGTATAAATTCAGTATTGTAAAAAATTAAAGAAAATTTACCCTATATAAAATATTTTCTGCATCTAAAAACAAATTTGAGCCCATTCATGATTTTGAGTAAATAAAATAGATAAATATCTTAAGCCATATTTGGCATCATTTTCAGTGATGGGGAAAAGCTAGAAACAGCCAGTCAGAAAGCCAGTACTGGGTTGGCATGGCATGTGTACCTGTAGTCCCAGCACATGGGAGTTGGATGCAGGAAGTCTAAGGTCTTTCTGGGCTACATGAGACAGGCTCATGGGAAAGGAAAGCTAACCAATGCTGCTGTTACTTGCCATCACCATGGAAGTCCTAGATAACATAATGAAACAGGAAAACAGAATCAACATGAGACCAACGGTAATGTTTATTGGTAAAGCTGGAGGAAATAAATGTTTTAAAACATGAGCTACCAATAAGTTAGTCCTTTCCAAAGCTAATATTGTAATACTAGTAGATTTCTTTTCTATACTTTATTGGTAAGGGAAAACAGTGCCGTGGGTTATCTTCTCTCCCTTTTCTGTCTTCCCTTCTTCCTTGTGTTCTCTTTAACAAATATTTCTCTTCACACATACAGTATAACTTTGCTATTCCAGGTGCTGCAGTCAAAATGACAAACAACTGAGCTGTTTAGTTCATGGGGATTTTAAAGGAACTACCTCAGTTTTATTCAGAGCACTAAAAGCCAGCTTGCCATTTTGTCTGCACTACCCGTTCATTTCATCTCTTGTAGACATCTTAGTTTGTTTTCTTTGCTAATAATAGAGCAGTGCAGAACAGGTAATGTATAGAGAGGCTTATTTTGACTTATAGCTGTGGTCAAAGGTTAATGAACTGCATCTAGTAATGCCTTTCTTGCTAGTGGTCCCCATGCAACACAAAAAAAGACAGTTTATATGTGGTCTTTCTTGCTCTTAATAAATTAAGCATCCACAATTATTGATGAGAAATGAGTCTTGCCGTGTTGCCCAAACTGTTTTGGAACACCTGATCTCCGTTAACCCTTTTGTTTCAGCTGAGGTAGCTTAGACTATAGACACGCCATTTTTGATTGAGTTTCTACATTCTTCACATTTCTCCTTAAGAGGATTGAACTCTTCCTCAGTCCTCAGTTGGAGGGGCAGATCGTACCCAAACCACAGCAGTAGGATGCTCTGAGGTTTTTTCATGTTGTTACTTTTAAAGTGGACTTAGTTTAGAACAGGTATTAGTTATCTTTTATCGCTTTGGCCCAATGCCTGACAAACAATTTAAAGGAGGAAGGATTTATTTTAACCTGTAGTTTCAGGCAGTTCAGTGCATGTTTGTTTAGCTACCCTGACAGAGTGTCA
Organism: Mus musculus; assembly: GCF_000001635.26. Classification (NCBI taxonomy): domain Eukaryota; kingdom Metazoa; phylum Chordata; class Mammalia; order Rodentia; family Muridae; genus Mus; species Mus musculus. The sequence goes on from NC_000085.6 coordinate 30,042,514, forward strand.
CTGCTGTGGCAAAGCAGCTTACTCTGGAGGGCCTGAGTAAGGTGGGAAATGTGGACCTGATTATATGTTAGATTATTTATTTAATATCTATTATATATATATCATATACCCCAAGTGACTTTCTGATTTAAAATTTTCTCAAACCCCTTAAGTTTTACAGTTTAAAGTTTATAGTAAAATTACAAAGAGTGTACAGGCAGTTTCAATGTACCATACTCACAGTCTCTCCAATTAATGTCTTAAAGTATGGCACGTTTGTTACAATAGATGAACTATATTTCTTTAGGTTTTACTAAATTCTTTTTTTCCCATTCCAGAACATGAAAACACACACACACACACACACACACACACACACACACACACACACACACACGGCATTGCATCTCCTGTAGTTACGTATTTACTTATTAATTTGAGACTGTTTATCTCTGTAGCCTTTGTTGACCTGAACTTGCCATGTAGAGCAGGCTGGCCAGGAACTCATTCACCTGTCTCTGCTTCCCAAAGGTTGTAGTTAGAGGCTGTGCACCACCATGTCCTGCTAGAATCCCTCCTCTCTTTCTTCTTCCTTCCTTCCTTCCTTCCTTCCTTCCTTTCTTTCTTTCTTTCTTTCTTTCTTTCTTTCTTTCTTTCTTTCTTTCTTTCTTTCTTTCTTTCTTTCCTTCCTTCCTTCCTTCCTTCCTTCCTTCCTTCCTTCCTTCCTTCCTTCTTTCTTCTTTTTTCTTTTTTCTTTTTTCTTATTATTTTGAAAGCTGTAAGGCCTGGTCAAGCATTTTTTATAGTTTGTCTCTTTCAGGTTTTATCTCTTATTTTTCTCATTGATGGACTAAATTTGTTTTTGAGGCAGACTACACAGATGAAAAATGATAACTTTTATATCTCATTTAGGGCTGGCACTGTGAACATGCTATTTAAATATAACTTGCATTTTGCATCAGTAGTTTAATTTTGCTGATTCTGTTGGCGAACCTTAGTCACCTGGCCAAGGTACTGTTCCTCAAGTTTTTCCACTGTTAATTTTTCTTTCCCTTCTTTTTCCATCCTGGGCTCTTTGAGAAGTCACTATGTATAGCCTGTGTTGAAGATAGAAGTTGTGTCCATTATTGCATTTGAGGACAGAGTATAAAGAACCCTAAACATGGGAGATTTGTCTTTTCTCACCTGTTTATATAGTCACTTATTTATAGCAATATGCACTGATACTTAAGATTATTCTAGATTTGGCCAATGGAAGCTTGGAAGGTTTTGGTTTTTGTTTTAAACAAAACAAAACCATGGCCCTTGTGTTTCCTTATTATACTGTTGTTTTGATGGTTCTTTCTGTTTCTGGTATTTTAAGATGTTTCAAAGTTACCTGCGTATTTCCTGCTCCAGTACTGAAATGAGTCATTCTTCATAGGACATTGATTTCTTTTCTCGCACATCTGTGTATTAAGGCCAGAAGCAGTATGTTTTTCATTTACTTTCAACCTTATTCAAGACATAATCTCTCACTTAGCTGAGAGTCCAGTGATTGACTAGGCTTGCTTGCTGCAAGCATACAAGATCTGCCTGTTGCCCTACCTCAAGCACTGTAGTTACAAATGCCTGCCACTGTGCCCGCCTGCTTCTTATGGGCACTGGGGATCTGAACTCTGGTCTTCATGGTTATATGGCTGACACTTTGCTAACTGAGCCATATCTCCAACCCCATACTGGTTTATTTGATTAGAGAATGATACTAGAAACAACAGTCTGTGTTATAGGTCTCTCTCTCTGTGTATGAATGCATGTGTGCGTGCATGTTTATGTTACTGTGTTTCTGTGTGTCTCTGTCTATGTGTGGGCCAAAGGTTGAGGTAGGATATTCTGTGCAGTCACAATTTGTCTTTCTTTTTAACTCACTGAATTTGGAGTTCACTGACCCAGCCAGTCTGGGATTCATTTGTCTCCATACTATCTCCCCTCACTTCTCTACCAGTGTTGGGGTTACAGGCATGCTCCACTTGCCTGGGTCTTTACATAGGTTTTAGGAATCTGAACTTAGGACCTCATGCTCAGGTACTTTGCCAAGTGAGCCAGTTATTAAAGGCCCTGAACTGAGCAAGGAACATTTTAAAAAGAATATTTTACATATGTATATAGTCACATCTAGGAATTTATGTATATACATATATCTGAATATGTATGTCACTAGTGATGTCTATATTAAACTTTAATTATCTTTTACCTTTTAAACACATTTTTATGTATTTCTATTTTATGAGTAAGGGTGTTTACCTTGCATGCGTGTGTGCCATGTGCATGCAGTGTCCCACAAAGGCCAGAGGAGGGCATCAGAAACACTGGCACTGCAGTTACACAGTGTTAAACCAGCATATGTGTGTTAGGAACCAAAGCATGGTCCTCTGCAAAGAACAGGAGTGCTCTTAACTGTAGAACCATATCCTCTGCTCCTTTCTTTCCTGCTTTTTGAGGGGTGAGTGACAGAGACACTGTAGGCTTTTTTATTCATTTGTATTTCTATTTGTGTCTAGCAGGTTGTAGTTGAGGCTGGACTTGAGTTGCAGATCCTTGTGCCTCTCCCTCCCAAATGCTGGTGTTACAGATGTGCATTGTCACACTTGGTCAGAAGCTGCTACTGATGAAGGCAGTGACGGAATAACTTATTTTCATAGAAGACTAGCAAACTTCTATTTCTCTTTTCCAGACTATCCCAGAAGAACTTCACAGAAAACTAGTTTTCTTGGCAGGGCTCTCTTCTTTTCCATGTTATGGCTGTCAACTAGTTTGTTTGGAGATAGAGTCTTCAATATTTAGTCTAGATTGACCTTGAACTTGTCATCCTCTTGTTTTTAGCACACCCAAGTTCTAGAGGCTGGTTATACTACCTTGCCTGGCTTTGTTTAATAGTTTATATATTTCATGTTAATATATAATATAGATGCTAACTTTCTTAAATTTGTTACTATATGGTCTGGCCATTTGGTACAAAAAAGACTTCGCTGTCAAATCTGGTTTCAGATTCTAGTTAAATTGTTGGTTGTATAAACTTAGAAGGGAATTGACTCTGTTTTTTCAATTAGGAACGTTGTAGACCTGACACTTAACTCTAAAGAATCTACTATGTTATTCACACTGTAATTTTTAAACGTGTATTTAATTAACTTTATTTGCTGCAGAGGCTAACATGAGTTTGTTTCCATTTTCAGTTTAAAATCAAGTTACTGTTAATGAACTTTTAAAATTTTATCCAATGCTTTAGAAGAGCTTATTTCTGGATAGTTGGTTTGTTCCCTGAATAATTGTGTATTTAGTGCAGTCACTTGGGTATTATATTAGTATTAGGGATAGAAAAGTAAACATCATATTCTTTTCTACCTTCTTAGAACTTCTAAGTATTAATTTTGAAGGTAAACTCAAAATACTTTTAAATGCTGCTAGTTTGGGTTAGAGGGATGGCTTAGCAGGTAAGAAGAGTACTTGCTGTTTTTGCAGAGGACCGGTTTGGTTCCCAGCTTCCACATAGTGGCTTGCTGGCTCCAATGCCAGGAGTTTGATGCCCTCTTCTGGCCTTAGTGAGAACTACATGTACATGGTGCACACAAAAACAAACAGGCAAACCACTCATACCCAGGGAAATAAACTTGGAAAACAAGCTATTGTCTTTATTTCTGAATTACCCCTTTCTTGTAATGAAATTTTGATTAATTAGCATGTAAAAATTTTGTTTTTAAAAACTGGGAAGCATTTGGATGTGGTGGTCTACACTTTTAATTCCAGAGGCAGAGAGAGGAGCAGAGAGGCAGCGGCAGGGCAGGTGGATCTCTGTAAGTTCAAAGTTAGCCTAGTCTACATAAGGAGTTTCTTGATAGCAAGGGTTATATAATGAGACTCTGTCTCCAAATATAAATAAATAAACAAACAATTTAGAATCTTCCCTTTATTTTGAGTTTTGGAGGAATCTATGTCATTTTGTTTTGTAAGGATTTTTTTTTTTAAAGGAGGACAGGGTGACAGTATTAAGAATGTAATTTAAGACCTTGCAGGCTTTTAGGACTTAATCTACTGCTTTGTGGCTCAGAAACACATCTTTGTTTTTTTCCCCTTCTTTTTGACTAAAATATTTGGACAGCAATAGAGCAGGTGAATTTTTAAACTAATTTTAAAGCTGGCATAAAGTTGAGTGGTATGTGACCAGCTGTTCAGCTTTCTTCATGTCACTTTGAAGGACTAGTTATTACCAATCCTATTTGAAGACCTGGAGATGTTTGAGCAGTAACCAGGTTTATCCATTCCCGTGGTTCATTGTAAGTGTATTGAATCACTGAAACTAGGTCATGAAGTACATTTATTTTCTAAAACTGTGAACTTTTAACACCTAAATCAGTGTCTTAGCTTGGGTTTCTGCTGTGAACAGACACCATGACCAAGACAACTCTTATAAAAACAACATTCAGTTGGGGCTGGCTTACAGGTTCAGAGGTTCAGTCCATTATCATTAAGGCAGGAGCATGGCAGCATCCAGGCAGGTATGGTATAACAGGAGCTGATTAAATCTTCATCCAAAGGCAACCAGGAAAAGAGGAGCTTCCGGGCAACTAGGAAGAGGGTCTTAAAGCACACACCTGCTCTAAGGCAACACCTCCAGACAGTGCCACTCTCTGGGCCAAGCATATTCAAACCACCACAGTCCATTAATTCATTTTAGTTAGTGAATAAGATAACTTTCTGTGATTCAAGTATGCTTTTATCTTTTAAATAGATGTCATTCAGTACAAATGATTTGTTTAAAATGCTAAGCATTTAAATTTAGCTGAATATATAGCAGTTAATTTTTTTGCATGTCATTTCATGTTAACTGGGGAATGGAGGAAAAAGAAATGATCAATAACCCATGTAATGTGTGATATTTTAGTATTTTCTGTCTTCTTTGTTTTTAGTACACTATAGCTTAATAATGACGTGAAGAAAACAGCTTCATGAAATGCTACAAAGTAAATATTTCTAAACACCACCAGATTTTCAAACAGAATAGCAAACCCCCAGGAATTCTCCATGTGTTTTTGTTTTTTGTTTTTTTCGAGACAGGGTTTCCCTGTAATAGCCCTGGCTGTCCTGGAACTCACTTTGTAGACCAGGCTGGCCTCGAACTCAGAAATCCGCCTGCCTCTGCCTCCCAAGTGCTGGGATTAAAGGCATGCGCCACCACCGCCTGGCTTCTCCATGTTCTTCTTCCTGATTTTACACACGCACACATATATGTATTTGTATGTTTGTGTTTAAAGTGAGATAGCTTGTTTCCTTGGGAAGAACAGTGTTTTCAACGGCTGAGTCTTTTCTCTAACCACTAGCTCCATATTCTTTACTTGGAACTATTACTTAATCATCTACAGTAATCTTTTCTGTGGTCTTTATAGAATTTTTTCATTTATTTATTTGTTGACTTTACATATTGATCGCAGCCTCCCCCACAAGTTCCTCCACAGCCCCTCCCAGATTTACCCCTCCCCTTTTCCTCTGAGAAGGAAGAGCCCCCAACCCCCCATATCACCCCACGCTGGCATATCAAGTCACTGCAGGACTAGGAACATCCTCTCCCACTGAGGCCAGACAGAGTAGTCCAGTTAGAGAACAGGATCTACTGGCAGGGAACAGATGTAGAGACAGTCCCTGCTCCAGTTGTTGGAGGACTTGCATGGAAGACTACACTGTACATCTGCTACATATGTGCAGGGGACCTAAGTCCAGCCCATGGTTGCTCTTTGGTTGGTAATTCAGTCTCTGGGAGCCCCAGGGGTCCAGATTAATTGACTTTGTTGGTCTTCTTGTGGAGTCCCTATCCCCTTCAGGTCCTTCAGAACTTCTCTCAACTCTTTCAAAACACTTCCCAAGCTGTGTCTAGTGTTTGGCTGTGGGTCTCTGCATCTGTTTCTATTGGCTGTTGTGTGGAGCCTCTCAGAGGACAGTTGTGCTACACTCCTATCTGTGAGCCTAACAGAGTATCATTAATGTGACAGGGATTGGTTCTGACCATGGGATGGGTCTCAAGTTGGGCCAGTCATTGGTTGGCCATCTTTATACAATTTTTAACAACTTACTGACATCTAATCTATTTATGTAATCCTAATTTAGCTGTTTATGAGTTTTATGTAAATAAAAGCATATTGTATTTTTAAAATTTATATTTACAATGAAATACAAAATAAAATGAGTCATGTTTAGAGTTGGAGAAAGCCATGTTCTGAGTTTCACTCTTCATTTTAGCTATATGTGTTTTTTGTGTTATATAGGGTGGCAGGTATGTGTGTACGTATATATTCATGTAGCTGTGTGCAGGTGCCATGGCACATGTGTGCATGTGTGGAGGCCAGAGGACAACTTCCTTTCTGTCTTGTTTGAGACAGTCTTTTTATGGTTTGCTGTTGTCCAGTCAGGCTGACTGGCTCACAAGATTCTAGGAATTCTCCTGTCTGTTTCCCCTGTTACCTTAGGAGCACTGGCATTACAGACTGTGCTACTGTGACCAGCTTTTATGTGGGTTCTTGATAATTAAGCTCAGGTCCTCATGCTGGCTCACCAAGTCATCTCCCCAGTCCTTTACTGTATGTCTTTTGAGGACAGATATATTTCACGTCTTCACTTTTTTGGAAAAATGGAAATGATTTTGTATTAATAATTACTAAAGGAAATGATTATACAATCAAAACCTGCTAATATTTACTAAGCAAACGATGGAAAATAAGATCCCTGTGTTAAACGAGTCAGCATTAGCTATGCTGATGCTTAATGAAAAAAGACAGTTTTCGGTTTGTCACATTACATGCTTACTGAATTGGATTTACTCAATTGTATTGGTAGGTGTGTTTTGAAACCGTAAAAATACGAGGCTGGGACAAGATATTTGTTTAAGGTTATACATTTGAAAAGTTCGAATACTGAATTATCCACAGAGCTGTGTTTTCCACAGAACAAAGGACATGTTTAGAAACATGTTTGATGATCCGATCTACTTGGGAGGCAAAGGCAGGAGGAATGCAAGTTCAAGGCCAAGCTGAACTTTCCATCACAGGTTTCAGGCAGCCTGGACAACGTAGTGAGTGGTGTTCTCTCCCTTACCCTCAAAGATGAAGAAAGGAAAGCAGAGAGGACTGGTCGTTCCAGTCTGTAATCTCAGGTACTCAGGGCTGACTGAGGCTGGGAAATTGGAAGTTCAGGGCCTAGGCACAGAGTGAGGTCTTGTCTTAAAATAAACAGTTAAAAAAAATAAGTTAATTTTGTAGTTGAGAAGTCAGTAGTTGCCTAGCATATGTGAGGCCATATGTACAGTACCTAGTACTGCAGAGACAGGTCCAGAGCATGCTGGATGAGCAGCAGTCCTCCTAGTATTGCTATTGGATATTATCTAAGCTTCAGTTACCTTGCTTCTTATGCTTCGGTTTTGTACCTTTCTAAAGTGTATGACCTTTTCTGTATGTGAAGATTTTATATGTGTGTGCGAGTGTGTGTATATGTACATATATGTGTGTGTATGTATGCTTTTGTGCTTGCTTATTTTCTACTTTTTGAGACAAAAACTCAATGTGTAACCAAGGTGCCTTGCACATTTTGTACCTCAGTATTGAGAGTATTTGTTTTATACGCATGCACCACAATCATGCCAAGTTTACATGTGGCCTTTGTGTATTTCCTTTCAAAAGACAGTTTATTTGTGATCCTTATCCTTTTATTAACGTACATACTCACACCAGCTTTGGTTAGATGAACAAAAACAGTAAGGTTTTTTGTTTGTTTTAATTAAGCCTTTTAAGTCTTTGTCTTGAAAGGTGCAAATAAACATGTATGCCTTTTTAAAACCTCATCAGATTACAGGTGTGCACTACTATACTTGTGCATATAGCTAGTTTGTTTTTAAATAAAAATTAAGGTCAGATTTAATCACAGGTTCATGTGACTTATCTACTTCATCACAAAATCTAGCCCCAAACCATGCTGCTTATTTTTATATACAAATTTACATGTTTTTTAAAATATATGAAGTATATATATTCTTTGATATTTTGACACCCGTAAAGAAACCTTGCTTTCTGGGAGAGACGAGATTGCCTTTCTTAAGACTAGTGAATTCCTTACTTTGTTTTGTGAATTCCTAGAAATAATACTCTGTCAGAGAGTATGTCTTTAATATACAGCAGGGCAATTCTGAGTCCATACCCTAGTCACATCTCTTATCTCTGTCTCACACACTAAAACAGTATTCTACTGATCATGGCAAGGATGTTCTGTCAGACAACTAGAGACCTTCCCAGTAGCCTGGGGCCCACTGTGACACATTCATATTAGCTAATCTTAGATTGTTTGCCCTGGCCTGGCCTGGCCTGGCCTGCTTTGCCTTCCTAGGGAAGACAGAGTAAAGGCTCTTGAGCTATGCTTTCCCCTCATTTCGTCTGCCTCTTTTAGTTTGTGTGTTTGTTTTGTGTTTCTCTGTGTATCCCTGGCTATTTTGGACCTTACTACATAGACCAAGCTGACTTCAAGCTCAGAAATCCCCTGCCTCTGTGCTGGAACTAAAGGCACGCGTCAGCAGCGCCTAGCTCTTCCGCCTTCCATTGCTTTGCTGTGTGAATTGAATTTTTCTTTAAATAACATTAGCATCTCCTTTTTGCATTTTAATTGTATAAATTAGAATCTTGTGGGTCTCTATAATTTGAACACTTCCAGATACATTATCTTTTTGTCATGCTGTATCTTCACATTGACTGTTTTGAAACAGGGTCTTACTATTAAACTGACTGATCAACTCTTAGGATTGTTCTATCTTAGCCTCTCTTGGGCTGTGTTTATAGGAACATGCTACCAGATGTCCACTCTTCTGACTAACTCTTTCTGTTAATTCCTCCTAAGTTACTTAGAAGGGGACTACCACAGTATCCTGTTTTTATATTAATTTTATGGTTTAGTAGTTTTTGTTCTGAGCTGCCATCAAAACCCAGGCTCTACAAAAGAGTTTCATTTCTTCCATGCAGTTCAACCTGTTTAAATGTTTCCTTAGCATGTTTTTGTAGCCGGACTTTACTACTTTGTGGGATATTCTTTTTTTCACCCTTTTTCCACGCTTTCAACCTCCTGACACCAGATAAGAGAGAAAAAAGTATAGAGGGAAAGCAAAGATATCCCTGTATAAAGTCAGCAGTCAGAAAGAGTAGGATGTTATCGATAGACTACTTCCTGCTAATTAGGGGCATTGAGTTCCTTAAAGCAAGTTTGATCTTTGCTGTTAGGATATCCAATTTCTTCTTGTTTCTTCTTTGCATAAGACTACTTAACAGCAACCAATAACCCCAGTGCCCTAGCTTTATATCCCTCTGAGAAGTCCCCAGAATTCCTGATATCAAAGAACTGCAGAAATGCATCTGCAGCTGGCAAAAGCAGGCCCCTGCTGGAGCATGAGGCAAATCATAGTCAGCTGCTCTGGACAATCTGAAGCAGCCCCATATTCCACACTTGGGAATAAAATGAAAGCAAACTCTTATAATATTTCTGTGTTTTTTAAAGAAACCAAAATTTGACAATTATCACTACATATCTATATATTTTACAATGTATTAGAGTTTAAAAGCACCACCAGCCACCTTTTTGTTTGCAGTATTTGTAAGTGGTATGCTAGTAAAACAATAGGATAATAAAACTTGAGTTTTAGATTTACATACTCAAATGACAATCCTTACTTTTAATGAACTTTTAGGTTATTCTAAATAGTAGCCTTACATGCGAGCTTTTTGCAAATTTCAGCATTTCATTTTAACTGCTTACAGATCCATAGTAGAGTTTATATTTGTGTAGGGATTTTTTTTTTAAAAACTTTGTTTTTGAGACAGACTGCTGTGGTCTCCTGTATAGCCTAGGCTGGCTATGAACTTGTGATTCTCTAGCCTGAGCTTCCAGAGTGCTGGGATTACAGATTACAGCACCCCACCCCACACTTCAGGTTAAAAGTGTAGTTCTATTGCTGTTTTTTTTAAATATCAACCATATATTGCATACCCTGTTACAATGATATAAGTGGAATACAAAATGAAATACCACATCTTGGCGTTCTGTGAGTAAATAGTAACTTAAGTTTATTCTTATCTTTATCATTGATTACTTTTGTTTTACTTTTTGCTTACAAGAGATTGTCTTTAAATTTATTAGTTACTATAGTGGAAGAAATAAGCCTGTATTCATTTAATATGTAAATTAATTTATATAGTAGATAGCATGTTTATTCATGATTCTTTGTTTTACATAACCTATTTGACCATTATTTTATTAGTAGTAGAAGTAGTAGTTGTCTTTCTCTCTCCCTTCTTCCCATCCTTCTGTTTCCCTCTTCTAAATGCTTTCCTTTTATGTTGTATTAAAGCATGTCTTTCAAGCTGTTTCATTGCTATGGTATTCACTTTGCATACTGACTTTGGTTGAATGTTGCACCAAGATGAAAGTTAATGTTTTTGACTTATTTGTTCTTTCTCCTTACTGTGTTATTTTGGTGATTTGAAACTTAAAAAAAAAAACTTAAAATATATTTCTGGGCTTATCACTTATTTTAAGTTTATATTTACCTATCTTGTCAGATTTAACAAGCTTCTTAGTATAATGGCAAAACCCACAGTTTTTCAGGGACAAGATGCTTTCAGCTCTCTGGATTTATATCTTAATTAGCTTTTGCCTATAACAGGCTAACGGTGCCTTTGTTTCTTCATAGAGAAGTAATTAATAGACTCATTATGATTAGGCAAACCTAAGTCAAGAACACTGCATATTATCTGGCACCTGTGTTTTAGAACATACTCTCATGCTATACCATCTGTGTTCTGGGTTGCTTTCTGTTGCTGTGATTAAAAACACTCTGATCAAAGCAACTTGGAGAGGAAAGAGCTGACTTCCAGGTCACAAAACCCTACTGAGGAAAGGTGGGGCAAGAACTCAAGCAGAACTGTGGGAAAAGGCTGCTTAGACTCAACGCTAGCTAGCTCTCTTGCTCGCTCGCTTCCTTCCTTCCTCCCTTCCTCCCTCCCTCCCTCCCTCCCTCCCTCCCTCCTTCCCTCCCTCCCTTTCTTCCTTCCTTATTTTTTAAAATTTTACTTACTTTACATCTTGCTCACTGCCCCCTCCCAGTCACCCCCTCCCACAATCCTTCCTCCTCCATCTGCTCCCCTTTTCCTCTGAGCAGGTAGGGGTCCCCTTAGGTATCCCCTCCCACCCCACCCTGGCACATTTTTGCAAGGCTAGGTGCTTCCTCTCCCACTGAGGCCAGACAAGGCAGCCCAGCTAGTAGAACATATCCAATAAACAGGCAACAGCTTTTGGGATAGCCCCTGTTCCAGTTGTTCAGGACCCACATAAAGGCCAAGCTGCACATCTGCTATATATAAGCAGTGCATACCATATGGGGAAGCCTGGGTCCAGCCCATGTATATTCTTTGGATGGTGGTTCAGACTCTGAGAAGCCCAAGGGTCCAGGTTAGTTGACTTTGTTGGTCTTGCTGTGGAGTTCATATCCCCTTCTGTGCCACAGTCCTTCCTCCTACTCTTCCATAAGAGTCCCCAAGCTTCATCCACTGTTTGGCTGTGTCAGCTGCTGGGTGGAGCCGCTCAGGACAGTGTGCTCCTGTCTATAAGCATAACAGAGAATCATTAATAGTGTTAGGTATTGCTGCTTGCCCATGAGATGGGTCTCAAGTTGGTCTGGTTATTGGTTGCCGATTCCCTCTGTCTCTGCTCCATCCCCCATGCCTGCATTTCTTGTAGACAGGATAAATTTTGGGTTGAAAGTTTTATGAGTGGGTTGGTGTCTCCATTGCTCCACTGGGGCTCCTGCCTGGCAGGAGGTAGTCTCTTCAGGTTCCACATCCCCAATGTAGTGAGTCACAGCTAAGGTCACCCTCCCAACCCCCATTGATTCTTGGTGCCTCCCTTACCCCAGGTGTCTGTCTTCTCCTGGAGATGCCCCATACCTTCTCACCCCTGTCAGTCGCCATTACCATCTAGGCATCTCTCTTGTCCTTCCCCACACCTGATCCTAAATCCCCCATTGCCCTACCCATTTTCTTCCCTCCCAGTTTCCTCCCTCCACCTGCCTACTATGACTATTTTATTCCCCCTTCTAAGTGAGATTCAAGCCTACTTGCTTGGGCATTCTTTCTTGTTTAGCTTCTTTGGGTGTGTAGGCTGTAACATGTTACCTGTAGTTTATGGCTAATATCCACTTATCAGTGAATACACAGCATGCGTGTCCTTTTGGGACTGGGTTACCTCACTCAGGATGATATTCTCAAATTCCAACCATTTGCCAGCAAAATGCATGTCTTGGTTTTTGATAGCTGAATAGTAGTCCCTTGTGTAGATATACATTTTCTTATCCATCCTTCAGTTGAGGGACATCTAGGTTGTTCCATTTTCTAGCTATTATGAATAAAGCTGCTACAAACGTGGTTGAGAAAGTGTCTTTGTGAGGTGTTGAGTTTCTTACATATCCGGGACCCCTCCCTACCAAGGAATAGTGCCTCCCACAGTGGGCTGGGCCCCTCCTATAGTAGTCAACACAGACATTTCTTCAGGCCAATCTGATTGAAGCAATTCTTTTTTTTTTTTAAAGATTTATTTATATTTATTTATATGAGTATACTGTAGCTGTCTTCAGACAAACACCAGAAGAGTACATTACAGACTGTTGTGAGCCACCATGTGGTTGCTGGGAATTGAACTCAGGACAGTGCTCTTAACCGCTGAGCCAGCTCTCCAGCTAAAGCAATTCTTGAATTGAGTTTCCTTCTTCCCAGGTGACTCTAAGGTTGTGTCAAGTTTACAATAAAAATTAGCCAACAAAGGGAAAACTAGATTGATGAGATGATCATGTGTTGGTGATTTCAGATTTTCTTTGTGAGGACATGGGGGAAAGGTTCAAGAGATTTCTCTCATTCCCTGGGGTAAAAACAAACAAACAGACAAATAAAACTCTTTCTCTTAATGGTGTCCTCACATTTTTTAGAAGAACTTTTAAAAACTTGCCTGTTTCTTAATTCCAATATACCTATGTTCTAATCAATGTTTTCATTTGAAAAAGTTGTTGGTTAGGTCTGGATCATTACTGGGCTTCTGTTTTGTATCTTATACTTCTCTCCTTGTTTTATCTTTTGTTCTTTGAAGTGGTAAATGAGCATATTTGCCAAGCAAGTTACAATCCATGGCAGAACTCTTCCCAGTTTGTATACATTAGTTTAGCTGACTCTTTCCATTGTTCTTTATGAATAATTCCTTCATTTACAAGTTTTATTTTCATGTAGTATTTTTTGTTGGACTGTTTGGTTTTTTTTTTAGGGTTATAAAGAAATTAATAGAACAAATTGTCTCAATTATTTATAGTGTTGGTTTTGTAATGGCGGCATTCTTAACATGATTCCTGCGTACATAATCATTGTTTTTATAAGTAGAGCGTAGGCATGGGTGAGGAAGAACTAAAACATCTACTTCATTGAAGGAAATTGGGACAAAGTTTAGTTATATTAGTAAATACCAAGATTAAAATAGTACAGTATAATCTAAAAGAATAGTAATGATCTAATCTGTAATCATTTCAAACATGAGTAGCAACAAATATTGTTTAATAATAACTCTCAAATAATTTGAGTTATATTAAAGTTTTTGAAGCAATAGATGAAATTAAGCTTCATTAACTAATTTTAAACTTTTTTTAGGTAAATGAATTGGTGGATGCCAGAGATGTCGGCCTTGGTGCTTGGTTTGAAGCACATATACATAGTGTTACTAGAGCTTCTGATGGACATTCACGTGGCAAAACTCCACTGAAGAATGGCAGTTCTTATAAAAGGACTAATGGAAATGTAAATCATAATTCCAAAGAGAACACAAATAAATTGGACAATGTACCCTCTACGTCTAATTCAGACTCAGTTGCTGCTGATGAAGACGTTATTTATCATATCGAGTATGATGAGTAAGTGCTCATGTTGTTGAGGACTTCGTGTTTTCATGTATAGAGGCGAAGCTTTGCATTGCAAGATTATTTTGCATAGTCTTTCTGAAGAAATCATTTAGCGGTCATGTTCGGTCTTTGTTTCTGCGTGTTTAGAGATTGTTACCCAACAGTAAGGGCCTTTTCTTCCCTGTCAGTCATCTCTGGCTTAGAAGTGCCTTGTTTTTAATCATCCTACTATTGCTGTTTTAGGATGTTTAGATTTCTATTTGTTAGGTTTTGATTATATCTAATTTAGGAAACATTGTAATAGCTTTAAGAATAAGGCAAAAAAAACTGAAAACTGCTTTTAATTGAGATAATTTTATCCATTTGAAGAAAATAATTCATTGATTTTTAATATATCCATAAGATCATACATTATTACAAAATTTAGTACTTTTCCATCTTTCTCACCTGCAAATAAGAAATCTCATGCCCTGTCTTCGTTTCTAGATAAAGTTATGTTCTGAAATATTATGAGGGATCTTGGCTTTAAGAGCGCAGATTCTAACACTAAATTTTTGTTATTAAAAATTGTGGAACCGGGCAATGGTGGCGCATGCCTTTAATCCCAGCACTTGGGAGGCAGAGGCAGGCAGATTTCTGAGCTCAAGGATAGCCAGGGCTACACAGAGAAATCATGTCTCGAAAAAACAAAAAAACAAAAACAAAAACAAAACCCCAAAATCAAAACAAAACAAAACAAAACAAAACAAAAATTTTTGGCACACCCCTAAATATTATTAAGCACACAGAAACTTTTTGCCATGTGCTATGAACACAAATCTTAGAATGGGTTCTGCATTTTTATAGTACAAAATGGTTATAAGAAAACTTAGCAGACAGGAAATGGGGGGGTGGTGGCTGGAAAAGGGAAAAGCAGAGAACAGAAAGGAGAGAGCAAAAATGGCCAAGGTCAATTTCTTGATGAAACATCAACCAATTTCCACCCTGTTAAGCAAAATGCTCAGTTGAACAAAACTTATCTTGCCCCAGGTTTTGAGAGTTATTGGTTCATAGGTCCATGCATCCTACAAAGAATGGTATTCTAACCTGGGGAGCCAGGATTGGGCATGACTGAGAGTGACCCCAAACTAGACACTCATTATCGCATAGCTTATTAACTAAATTTCGGTAGGAGGATTAATATCAGAAGATTCCTGTGTTTCAGTCTTGAGCTAATTGCTAATTGGTATTCAGGAAATGAACCACTCTAGTACTCTGGGGCTTTCCTGTATTAAGGCACAGAGTTAGAAATAAGATATTGTTCACGTCCATTACAGAGTGTGGCATTTAGTCCCAAAAAAACCATAGTCTCATAATTTTTTCTTTTTTTTTAGTTGGATATTTTCTTTACTTATTGTCTTTGAGATTCTCAGATAAATGGAGGAAAATCCCCGATTATAGTCAAATATCCAATGGGAATTTAAAAATCCCTTAAAATACATGCCTTATTAGTAACATGCTCTGTGGCCATCTTTAGACCAAATCCCTGTGTACTAGGCAATCGTGTCATCAGACCAATGTCTACATAACTGACAGCCTGCAAGTGTGAAGGACTTCATGGTCTTGTAGAGAATTTATGCAGTTCCCATGGGCAAAAGTTCCTTCTGTGTAGTTTTTGCAGTTTAAAACTTACAGTCTTAAATGCTATGCTGATAGTGTCAAATTCCTTCTCATGGAGACATAAATGTACTTCTGAGTACAAGATCTTCAGAATGGCTTTGTGGAATTCTGCCATATCACCAGTATTTTTAATGAAGCCCAACAAGATACAGAGAGAGGGTTGAGATGGTAAGCAAATGGTGAGTTCTCCTTCCTCCTTGAGGCCATCTTGTGCAAAGGATGGAATTTTATAAGGAGAAATGAAGAGTAACATGAAATAATAAATTAATATCACCATAGTCACTTTAGCATGGTTTTCATACAAACCAATTTTAACCCATTTTCAAAGATAACTTTTCTTCTTGAAGAAAAGCATTGTTTTTGTGTTCATTAGAATGTGAAGTTCTCAGTAAAATCTATAAAACTGACAGAACCTAGGAAACAGAAGAAAAAGTTGTTTCAGTGGTACAAAACAGAGAAGGCATGAAATTTTATACCACTTTCAAAGATGCTTTTTAACAAATATTGAAATTTAACTTCTTATAGCAATCAAGAGAAATTCATTTTAAATGTGGTTCTTTATTGAAATGAAGATAAATAAGTCTGCATTACTTGCACAAGTAAAATACGTTTTCATATACTTCCGGTAATTTTTATGAAATTGAAGAAAACAATAAAAATTGAGAAAACTGGAAAAAAAAAAAAACAACAGAAAGAAAAGTTAGTAGAGGGGCTGGAAGATGGTTCAGGTTTGGAGAAGTGACTGCTTGTTCATCCAGAGGACCCAGCTCCACATAGTCACAGCTGTCTGTAACTGTAGTTCCAAGGGCATCCAGTGCTCTCTCCTGGCCTCTGTGGGAACCAGGAATGCATGTGATGCACAGACATACATGTAGCCCAACATACACATCCATACACATAAAGTAATATAACAATAATAGTAGTAATAAAGAAAATTGTAAAGGAGAAGGTAACAACAAACAACTTGGTAGAAACTCATTTTCAGGATATCTGCAAGCAACGATAGACACCTTTAATCTTTCTTTTCTGACCCTTGTAGTTTGGGCTAGCTTACCAACACTACTTATCTCAAATGAATCATAATCCTACTTTGTTCATAGTCCTTGGTAATAGAACCAACAGTGAGAACACACAAAATGAGAATGGCCTTGGCTAGGACTAGTACTGGTGGCATGGTGTTAGTGTAGGAGGGTCTGGAGCCAGGGCATCGTGATGATGAGTAGTCCCTGGATTTAATGAACGCTGTGGCTGAGAGCATGAAGACATGTTACTAGCGTTATAGACTTACAGACTTGACTTAGCTATTGCCAACAAGTAATGTTTAAGTTCTTGAAAGAGTCTTATCTTAATAAAAAAAAAACAATGTATATGGATGTTTTGCCTATATGTATACGCAAACCACTTGTGTGCCTGGTGCCCACGTTGGCCAGAAGAGTGTATCCTTGGAAATGGAGGTTTAGAGACAAGTAGTTGTGAGCTGTAGTGTTGGTGCTGGGGATCAAACCCAGATTCCTAGAAGAGCATCAAGTGCTCTTAATCACTGAGTCACCCTCCAGCCTTGAGGTTCATCTTTAGATACACTGGAAAAATAGTTAGGAAAACTGCTACCTGAGGTTTTATTCTGTCCAGGAAGTATTATCATTTGGCAAAAAGTATGATACAAAATAGCACAAATAAGAATTGGAGCTTTAAATACAAAGTAAGCCAGTGCTTATTCAATTTTACAATTTTAGAAGTCATTGAAGATGGTTTAGAAATAACACTACCCAAAGGATAGGGCCTGTACTTTTATTTTGGTGTTAGAACATAGAACAAAACTTTCGTATTTATTTAGCTGAGTTAGGTTTTTTGGTTTTTTTTTTTTTTTTAATGTTGAAAACTTTCTTGATTAGAATCAATGCTGGAAATGAGATAGATCAGTTGTTCTCAACCTGAGTTGTGACCCTTTGGGCTTGAACAATCTTTTCACAGGGGTTGCCTAAGATCATCAGAAAATACAAATGTTTACATTATGAATCAATCATAATGGTAGCAAAATTAAAAGTTATGAGATGGCAACAAAAGTAATTTTATGGTTGTGGGTCACCTTGAGGAAGTATTAGGAAGGTTGAGAACCACTGGTCTAAATCAACAGGCATAAGAAAGCTACAGTAAATTTTACATGGTAGAATTAAATGCTTCACCTCTGGCAACTTGAAGATAATTATATAGCTGGATTTTTTTTTTTTTTTTTTTTTTTTGAGCAACAAAAGATACCAGAAAGTTAGTGGAAGATGTCTTTTACAAATTCTCTTTACAACATGTAAAGTATGGTATGTGCTGTATAAAATGGATGAGTCCCTGCAACAAAATCCTCGGTAACAAAAGGCTGTGGAAACATAAGATGAGTCATGACAGCGTGGAGAGGGTAATCATTTTCCTTAAAGCTTTGCAGCAATTAGAAGAATGAATTTTAAAGTAGAATAACTACCTGTTGACTTTAATATATCATCAGATAAGTCCATCTTTGGTGGAGAATGCGTTGAAAAGAATTGCTCTAGTGGCATATGTAAACCGACTTACCCCCTCCGCACTTGTTTTCCCATTTTGTCAGCCAGCCATGGGAGCACATGTGAATATCAGCACTCAGAAAGCATGAGTGTAGGGTCACCCTGAGCCACAAATCAAGTCCTTATTTTATTTTATCTTATCTGTTCTGTTTTGTTTTCTGAGCAGCATTTCTCTGTATAATAGCCTTGGCTGTCCTGTAGACTAGCCTGACTTTGAATTTACAGACATCTGCCTGCTTCTGCCTCCAAGTGCTGATACTAAAGCATATGCCACCACACCCAGCTTCAAAATCCTGTTTCTAAAATAAACAAAACAGACAGGATCTTTCTTTGTTGCTCAGTTTAGCCCCAAATTTCTGGTCTCATACGGTCCTTTTTTTTCAGCCTCCAAAGTTTCTAGGGGTACTGACTCATGCCACTGTACAAGCTGTAGTAAATCATTTTTTGCTGTATTGCAAGACTCAAGGGAGGCAATGGAATGTGACGTGGCTGTCAAATAGAGGATGCTATAATTGTACTGTACTATGTGGAATATTGTCTTCCACCACCACTGTCTTACAGCACCTAAGTGACCAGGTGCGTAGTCAAGAGTAGAACCTCAAATGTAAGGCTGTAAAACTATGATGAATAGCAGTGGAGAAGTACGTCTTTAACTTGAAGAACTTGAATCATGATAAGCTCTTATTGTAGAAGCTTTATCTAGAAGGTTCTGCCCAATAGTACAGGAGCAGCCAAACTTCAAATCTCTGAAGAGAAAGAACGGTTTGACGTGAGACATGGTTGTTGAATATACAGTGGTCATTTCAGCTGTAAACTGGGATACATACAGAAAATATAAAGAGAATTTGTAAAATTAGTACTTACACTAGATGACTTGTTTTCACTATAGTTTTTAATTTCAGAGCACTTTGGATGTTGTAAATAGACTATCGTTATCCTATTTATGATACTAAGCACTAGAGTTTTTTTTTCAATGATCTATGTTTTTGTTTATTACATTAATTAAGCTTTTTTATTACACTTTCAATGTCAAAGTGCTGCAGTATAGACTGGACAAGTGCAATGGCTTACATAAGCTGTGATTATCACTTTAAGATGGAATTGCTCCGAAATTGCTTTAATTTTAATCAGTAAGAGGCAGAGTCTTCAAACTCCTGGATTTGTGACCCTCCAGACAGTCTCCAGAGTGCTATGATTACAGTACCTGGATGAACGACTCCTTACACCCCCTGAATGGGAGGTTGGGGTTTGAACTCAGGGCTGTAGCAAACTAGGCAACTACTCACCTACTGATGTAAACCCCTAACCCTTTGAAAAGCTATTTTTATAATAAAAGTCATATCTTACATATTATTAAAGTCATATCTTACATATTATTAGACCACATGAATTCTCAGTCTGGGAAGGGAGAATCAGATCAAGATATATAGGCATTCCTTGTATCAATCAATTCCCTTCTATTTATAGCAGAGATAACAGTTTTTAATCTATATGAAAAATGATAAATGTTTCAGAACTAAGGTTTTTATTTCCTTTTAGGTAGGAATTTAAAAACAAAGCAAGAAAACTTGAACTAGGAATCATTGACACTTTCTCAAAATTATAGATACATGCCAGACGTGGCGCACACACCTTTAATCCCAGCACTTGGGGGGCAGAGGTGGTAGATCTCTGAGTTCAAGACTACCTTGGTCTACATACTAAGTACCAGGACAGCCAGGGCTATAGAGAGAGACCCTATTTTTAAAACTCGAAGGTTTTGTGTGTGTGTGTGTGTGTGTGTGTGTGTGTGTGTGTGTGTGTGTGTGTGTGTGTGAAAATGTATTCATGCAAAAGTTAGTGTTGACATGTTTTTAAGATACTAGGTTTTTCTGATGTTATTGTATATATGTATATATGAGATACACACACACACACACACACACACACACACACACACACACGTCTTCTGTGAATTCCTTGATGAATATGGGCTCAATTGTTGAAGGCTTCTTGTGAAGAATAGCTTGTCAGTATTACAGATACCTAGGTTAGGCTGTTATCAGTGATTTATGTCTTAGGCAGCTAATATAAATAAAGTATGTGTGGTTAACAAAGTGTCTGACACAAAAGTAGCTTTTTTTTTAAATCTCCCCTCAATTAGTATCTCCTGTTTTATTAGAATCTTATCAACATGGTATTTGGAGAGAAATTTATTATCTGGAGATTTGGATTTTAATTAATTCTAAAGTTGCTTTTAAAAACACCCTTAGTGGCCACACATATTTACCTGTGAGGAAAGTTATCTCCCTTTCCTCACAATAAAATCCTAAGTCCTAGGGGAATATAAGTGTTAGGAAAGCTTTTTGTTTTTTTAGGACAGAGTCTCATGTATCCTAAGCTGGCCCTGAACTGCTGTGTAGCCAAGGATTATCTTGAGCTTCTAAGTTTCCTTCTTCCTTCTTTCGATTATGAATGCTGGACTAAGAGACATGTGCTACCTACCATGCTGGCTTATGTGGTACTGGGAATCAAATACAGGGCTCCTACCCTTTAGACAACCACTCTACCAACTGAACTCTCTCTTCAACCCTGAAAACTCTCTTGATGGTGTTATATGAAGAAAATAAAATGAAGAAGGATTAGAGGTGATGATAAGACAAAGGAGTATAAGCAGTTTCAAACCATTAAAGGTTAAAGAAAAGGAAATGGACACATTTTTCCTTATGTCATTTTGGTAAGCTTGTCCCCATTTACTTTTATGGCTTCCTGAATATTATTTACTCCTGTCATATATCCTTTAAATAGCCAAGATGTTAAAAACTCAAATGACATTTAAAAGATCATCTAACAAGTCATTACAAAACTGGGACAGTGATCTTGGGTAAGTAGAGGTCCTCAGAGACTCCTGATGATACCTATAAGACTGACTTGGGAGAGAATTCTGAGGACAGCCCGTTTTCCTTTTTCTAATAAGTAATATGTATGGGATAGAATACAGTCTCACAGTGCTTTAGAAAATGTTCCCTTTGGGGGTGGGGGGGTAGGGAGTCAGTGCATCTCTAACCCTGTCTAGAAGTCACTGTTCACTATGTATCCTGAACTGGCTTTAAACTTTCAGGATGCATCCTGTCTCTGCATTTGATTGCTGGGATTGTAGGCTTGCAAACCTACCATTCCTTGTTAGATAATGTCAAGTTTTTTTTAATACATGTGAATATTTATTTGTATTGTGTGCATGTGTGTTTTAGTACCTTGGGTGTCAGCTTTAAAAACAACATGCACCTCCTTTGAGACAGGATCTCTTTCTTACTTTGAGCTCACCATTTAGACTAGACTGGATGGCCAGTGAGCCCCAGGGATCTCCTTGTTTCTGCTTCCTTGGTGTTGGGATTACAACTGTGAACCATCATACCCAGTTTTTTACGTGGGTACTGGGGCTTGAATTCAGGTTCTTGTGTTTGTATGGCAAGCACTTTAACACCTGAGGTCTCTCTCCATCCTTTGATAATGTTAAATTTTACATACCAAGCTCTAAGATAATTTCTTACATGGATAACTCAAATAATTTGCAGCACAGTGGTAGTTCATGAGGAAACCAACTCTACTACATAATTTTTCAAAGGTTATATTCATGAAATTGTATGTCTCCAGAGCCTAAGTGTTATCCAGTAGGAGGTCAGATCCTCTGGAGTTGGAGTTAGAAGTAGTTGTGAGCCACCCAAAAGGGTGCTGGAAACTGAGCTTTGGTCCTCTGGAAGAAGAAAGAGTGCTCTTAACCACTGGTTGATTATCTTCAGCCTGTTTTACATCATTAGGGTCTCATGTAGCTCAGAGTGGCCTTGAACTTGCTTTTGTAGCTGAGATAGACTTACATTCCCAGTCTATCTCCCAGGTGCTGGGGTTAGAAACATGCACTGCATCTAGGTTCAAGTTCTTTATCTTTACAATAATGTTTAATGTATGTCTATTTACCAAAATAACTAGCACCAGGTATTCTTTTTGTGGGCAGATGGTAATGGGTAAAGTGGTCATACTGAAAATGGGGCTTGGGTACTTGGATCCATAGAAATGTCATAGTCAGTAGAGGGTCTATCACTGTAGCCTGTGTGTTTTGGAAACTTGGAGGTCCACCTGCTCAAGCCTCATGAGTCCTGGTATCACAGGTATGTGCATCCACCTTAGGGCAAAACATGCTGTGGGTAAGGAGAGTGGAAGAATTAGTATTGGAGGTTAATTATAAACATGTTAAGAGGAGTTGAAATGGTGTTTGCAATTGATTACTCAGTGTTAACCATATCTGAAGCTATTCTCAGCCTGTGGTACATGTCTCTGAGTAGTCCTAGTTATAGCTACTGCAGATAGAATCTAGAGAGGCAGTTGTGAACGAACCGTTGGTGTTTTTTGATGGAAGTAATTTTTCTAAAAACAAAATGGGTGTTTTTGAGAGTATTGATGTGTTGTGATTTTTTTTTAATTAAATCTTTTCAAGTATAATGATTTCTAGATTTCGATAGAAAGGTTTTTCTTAAGTAATGGTTGTCATGTTGATCTTGAGTATAGGGAGCTGGAATCAATCTTGCTGCAATGACTAATTGTCCCGTTTCTCGTTTGTGACTAATGTGTTAACCGTATTTCAAGTGTTCGATGGATTACAAGGTTCTGAGTGAATTATAATCAAAAGGATACTAGAAGACATTAAATGTACATGTGACATCATTATTGCCTTGAGCTGTGAGAGAACTTTGTACTCAGAAAGCTAAATACGCATCACTTCTTTCTTTACATGAGTGCGTCTTGCAGGGTGGTCAGAAACAGCTCGACTCTATCCACATCCGTTGTTAGGATGCATGGTCCTGAGGTGCTCCATGGTCCTGAGGTGCTCCATGGTCCTGAGGTGCTCCTTCCTCACGCCTGCACTAGGTGGCCCTTGGGAAAACACACAAGTCAGTTCTTCAGATAGACATCCCAAAGCCTAAGAAATATAAAGAACGTATATTATATTATGCAATAAACTGAGTATTTTGTTTGAGTTGCAAGTCTTTTGTCTATTAGATTTTAGTTTTAATTAATTGAAATTTCTGTGCATGCATGTGCCTTGATACAAGCCACATTCCATTCCATTCCTACAACTTCTCTTCCCTATCTGTGCCACATTTCCCTCCCAACTTCATGTGTTCTTTCTCTCTCTTAAAGCTCTGAGCCCAGTGCTGCCTATATATGCATCGGTATAGGACCATCTTCTGGAGAATGAGTAGCCACATCCCTTTCCTCTCCCAGCACCCATCAGTTAACAATAGTCCTTATTCAGGGGTGGGACTTCCTGGCTTCTTCTGTCTCTCTCACTGGGCTGTTTGCCAGACTGATCTCATGCAGGTGTTACGTATGCATTCACAGCTGCTCTGAGTTTAGTTATGTAACAGGCCTGTCACGTTCAGTCAGTATATACTGTTTTGCTATGGATATCTTACTTACAGCTCTTTATATCATCTTTACATCCTCTCTTCCGTGATGACCCCTGTGCCTTGGGATGAGGTTTTGGTAGATAACATCCATGTAGAACTGGGTAGTAGGACAGTCTTACTCTTTACCACTCATCCAGCTGCGAGTGTCTGTATTAATCACCATGTGCCAAAAGATATTTCTCTAATGAGGGATGGGAGATGCACACATTTATGTGCATAAAAAGGAGAAATTGGGGTAGTTTAATATTATGTATAAGATTTGCTTGTTTTAAACTTAAGCTTTTCTGATTTAATTTCTTCCTGTGAACATCTATTTGATGTGTTCTTTTTTATTATAACATTGAAAAATACCTAACAATGGAATGCTCTGCCTTTTAAAAGTGTTGAATAAACTCAGGTTATTTCGGTAAGTATTTTTAAAATGCTGTATTTTGGGCTTAGATATTTTTAACCCAGTTGTGTTTCTACCGTTATAAAACCAGTAATTCATCATTGCTAATGTGTTTGAAAATGAGATGTATTTTCATATAATTTGTAAAATCCCCATATAAGCAGTTCTGAGTAACCTGTTTGTAAGTTCTAAATTTTAGGTGGCATAGGATGTCATAATATTTTCTGTTAGAATATGAAATGTTTTCTTTTTGCATGCAGCTTGACATTAAAGATTTTCTAAACTAGAACATGCCTACAGATGAATGGTGTCCTTATTTAAACATATTTCTTCCAGGAAGCAATGTTGTGGGAAAAAGGGGTTTTGTTGGTAACTTGCCTTGTTTAATAGTTTTGAGTGTCGGAATTTTTAGCTTAAAAACCACTCATTGAAGTGAAGCTTCAGTATTGTATGCAAATTCATTTCCATTTCCCTGGAACAGAATTCTGTAGACTCTACTCATCAGTATCTGTTAGCAAAAATGGTTTGCTTTTAGTTGATAGAGATGTCATCTAGTTAAGGATAATCAAAATTACATACTCTGAAGGGTAACTCAAAGAACTTTATTACATTTGGAGCAGTGCAACTCTTACTGGAAAATTTAAGCTTTTGATTTAATTAAACCTTATTGTGAATCTAAATCTCACCAAAGTTCGATAAAATCCAGAATGCTCTAGCTTAGATCTGTGGAATAATGCCTTGACATATAAGGTTCTGAGAAACAGGTACTTAGATTCTTCTTCCGATGGGAGCAGAGACTGGCCTCTGGGTGCAGTAGAAAGGAAGCTAACCATGACCCATGACTCCAGCTTCTTAGGAATCCTTTAAGCCTTGTTTTAGAAGTTGTTCAGGCTTCCGTTTTCCGAAGAGTATTTGGTATAGTCTGCAGTTTTCCTCAGTGTAATGCTGGAAGAAGTGGCTGCGTGGACCAGAGGTTAAGAGCACTGAGCAGCTCTTGCATAGGATGGATGCTTGGTACTCACACAGTGCCTCACAACCATGTATTTCTCCAATTCCCGCCGCAGTTGCTCTCGGTAGGCCTCTGTGTGCATCATCTGCACATGGTCCACATACATGCACACTGGCAAAAACACTCATACACAGAAAATAGTTTTTAAAGAGCTTTAATTCTATAAAAGCAGATTTTTACTTAACGAGCTAAACATACTTCCAAAAGTGTATTAGAACTCAAACATCCTAAAGTTCACACAGGCTGTCTCAGTGAAAACTTGCCATTTGACCAGGTGAGTGCTGTGATGGAGTATTTACAACACTACAAGGTGCAGGATGTGTTTTTGTGATCTTGAAGAGGAACAGTGGAAGAAGCAGAAAATGGGCTTGACAGTAGACATTATTACTATATTGTCAAGGGTGTGTAATAAGAAAGGACTCTAAAGATGGATTAAAAATTATAGGCATAGTGGTAATTGGAAGTCTCACTTCCAGGTCCAGGCAACATTCTAGGGAAATCTGAAATCCGTGCGCCAGAAACAAACTAGCATTTGAGAGAACCTGAGCTTACTGGGTGTTTGGAAGTAGCATATGAATAGGGGTCTGGGTGACTGGTTTGCTTAATGTGTATTAGAGAGCAGTTTAGCCACCTCTGCTGTGCTGTTTTCCCCAAGAAAGAAGGTATAAGGTAGATAGGAAATAGGATTCAGCTCATCAGACAATGGAAGGAGATACCGTCATAAAATACTGACGTAGTTACAGGCTTACCGAATAGGCCCTTCAGGTTGGAAAAGACAAAACATTCACGGAAAGGAATTCTGAAGATCCCCATAGGTAATCTAAGCAGTTTATAGAGGAGTTTTATAACCGGCAGAATCTAGAACATTAAGCAGCAACCAAGAAGCAAAGTTAGCAGAAGGAAAACACAAAGATGGAATTAACCTATACTTCATTACTTGGTTCAAAATCCTGACCTTTTAAAAGCCACGTGGTATAATATACTAATAAGAGAAAGAAAGTATTCCAACTCTTGTTTAAGAGTATGGAGTCTAGAAACATCTGCTTCTTACCACTATCTAAATAAGTTGTTTTACTTCTGGGCTTCTTCTGCAAGATTAGGATAAAATGTCTACTATGTATGTCGTAGGATTGTTATAAAAGATGTGTAGCAACTTAAGAGAATTCCTGGTATGTGCTATGTAGAAGATATAAGTGAGCCAAGTAGATTTGGAGGAGAGGTAGAGTAGCCATCTAAAAAGTACAGTGTAGCATCTCATTTGTTAATGCTGAGGTAGTTAGAAGATGGCTTTGGGGTAGAGTGCTTGCTTGCCTGGCATGCCGATGTCTAAGGCCCTGGGTTTGATTTTGTTGATGTCATTTTGCGTGCTCCTCCTTGCCTCCTGCAAAAAAGAGCTAGGAACTGAAAGCCTTGCCTATGGGAAATGCTTAGAAGTCAGGAGGAGTGGCGGGCTGGGGCAGAAGACACCATAGCTTTACAAGCCTTGGATTTTAGCATGAATTGTTTGCAGATATAAGGGGGAAGTTAAAACATGCAGACAGGCAATTATGTTTAGATTTTTAACTTGTACTTTTGGTTTTGTTAAATCTGTAAACAGGTTGGCAAATTGAGAGAACAACATAATTGTTTAACTTCAATCACAATCAACTCCTGGCCAGTTTTGGCCTGAATGTTTAAGCGTCCGTGGATTATTTTGAAGGGAGTCACAGAATTTCAATCATTTGAGGAGTAAATGGCTTTATATGCAGCTTTAGTATCCCTGGTGGAATGCTGTTCAGAGGTCCAAGAAAGGTCTGCCGTTAGCTTCAAGAAGTTGAGTTAGCTGATAAGCACAGCATTTGAGCCAAGGTCATATACTTTCTGGGTCCCCTTCAGTTCCTGGTTAATTTCTGTACCTGAGTTTAGTATTGGGTTGGACAAGACTTACCCAGATATCTGAGACCTTTCATGTCCTATAACCCCCACCCTGCCTTTCAACACAGTTGGCTGTCACCATGGGTTGAGGGCCCTTATCACCTAGTTAAGATCTTTTCCCATATCTTTAAAAACTGTCAAATTTCATGTTAATATCTCCTTCCCAAAATACAAGCCCACAAATAGGTAAAAATGATTCTTTTTAGCATTTCTAGGAAAGAACTGACAATTGATCTCAGGCTGTCTTTAAAAGGCCTTTTATATAGCTGGCTTTGGCTGATGTTTGGATAATTAGATTTTAGGGGAATTTTTTAGTATAACTTGGGTTGAATATTGCTT
Source organism: Mus musculus (assembly GCF_000001635.26). NCBI lineage: Eukaryota > Metazoa > Chordata > Mammalia > Rodentia > Muridae > Mus > Mus musculus. Next base: position 30,069,788 of record NC_000085.6, read on the forward strand.
TGGAGAGTCTGGGATTTTGGTATGTACTGTGTATGAATACCTATCAGGGCAGCCTTTCATGACTGTATTTCCATGTTATAGTTTGTTTGGAAGAAGCATGTCTCTGGAACAGGACCCTCAAAGCTTGAATTCGAGTTCTTAAGCCCATCCATAGTCCAAGTGATTCATTGACACATAGAGCTCCTTAGGACACAGCCCATCTATAGCCATGTGGGTGCTGGGAACTGAACTCTGGTCTTGGGAGCAAATGCTCTAATAGAGTCATCAATGTTCTTCATGGCTGAACCATCTTTCCAGCCCTTATTAACTTTATTTGTTTGTGCATGTATGCCTCTGCACCACGTGTAGACTAGGTACTCACAGATACCAGAAGAAGGTGTGCTCCCACAGGACTGGAGCCTGAGATGGTTGTAAGCTGCCATGTGGGTACTGAAAATTGAACCCAGGTCCTCCACTTCCTTTAGCTGATGAGTCATTCTCTGACCCCTGTCGACATAATTTTTAAACTTAAGTATGAAACAAGCTGGGCGTGGTGGCGCATGTCTTTAATTCCGGTACTCGGGAGGCAGGTGGATTTCTGAGTTCGAGGCCAGCCTGGTCTACAAAGTGAGTTCCAGGATAGCCAGGGCTACAAGAAACTCTGTCTCGAAAAACCAAAAAAAAAAAAAAACACCAAAAATTTATGTTCTTACTATTCCATCTCTTAGCTAACAATTCCGCAGCTTTTACTATGTTAATTAAAAGCATTAATAAAATCATTTAAGTGTCATCAAGAAAAACACAATCTCATTTAGGATATTATAACAGCAATATTTGGAAAAAATAAATTCATTACATTAAAAAACAAAACAAAACAAACCCCCAAAAAACCAGGATCTGGAGATGTAGCTCAGCATTAAGAATACTTTGAGCTTTTACAAAAATTTTGAGTTTGGCTTCCAGCTCCCACACTTTGAATTGTCAAAACTGCCTTCAACTTTAGCAGCAGGAGATGTGATGGCCTCAGCAGGCATGGTATATATTCACATGTGCACAGACACACAGAACAGTAAGTCCGGAAAGAAATCCCAACTCAATAGGGTGATGTATAGAGAACATGCGTTGTGCTTGCCTGACACTGTGTAAACCATGAAACCTGTGTGGGACTTGCTTTGGTGGGGGAGAGTTGCGGTACACGTGAGAAATAGACCCAGTAATAAAAGATGTTGCCACCTGTTTGTATGTATGTATATGTGTATACACTTTTTAAAGATACAATCCAGGGTGATCTCTAATTCCGTCTCCTACACCACTTCTTCAGCCCATCTTACCAGCACGTGCCACCTCCACCACTGGAAACTTTAGTTTTTATTTCAACTCTGTAAATGAGGTCTTTGTATTTAGTGCATATAAATTCAGCCTTCTGTGGAAATAATCCTAAACTCTACTGTGTGGGTTGTTTTCCTCCTGCTGCAGATATCCAGAAAGTGGTATACTAGAGATGAATGTTAAGGATCTTCGACCACGAGCAAGGACCATTTTAAAATGGAATGAACTAAATGTTGGTGATGTGGTAATGGTTAATTACAATGTAGAAAATCCAGGCAAAAGAGGATTTTGGTATGATGCTGAAATTACCACACTGAAGACAATATCAAGGACCAAAAAGGAAGTTCGTGTGAAAGTTTTCCTGGGGTAAGGTTCTTGTCACTAATGCTATTTAGTTACTCAATTAGGAATGTAATTCTCAGATATGAAGCACATAGTCTCATTAAAGAAGATGAGGAAGATGCAGGCGGATTTCTGAGTTCCAGGACAGCCAGCGCTATACAGAGAAACCCTGTCTCAAAAAAAAAAAAAAAAAAAAACCAAAGTTGCAGCATAGGCAGGAGGATCTCTCGAGTTCAAGGCCAGCCCAGCTATAGAGTGAGATCCTGTTTACAAACAAACAAGCAATAAGTGAACACTTTCAAAGGAAAAGAAGTTGCTATTTTAAGAAAGATTTCTAGTCTAAATGATCCTGAGGTAGAAAATTGCTTTGGTGACTAGATTAAACATGAGTGGGAAGATGGACAGGCAAATACTGATTGTTGTAATGGTTATGTGGTAGCTGTCCCAGTTGTAAAACACTACTAAGCTCTTAGTGTCAGGAACATAAGAGCCATAAAAGAAGCAAAGATGGTTTGAGGATAGGAATATATTTCGTAGCTTAAAATCACAGGGTTCACATATCAAATATTACGTTCTGATTCTAACAGTAGCAAAATTATAGTTATAAGTAGCAATGAGAATAATTTTATAAGCCAAGCAGTAGTAGTGCACACCCCCAGCACTCGGGAAGGCAGAGGCAGGTGGATCTCTGTGAATTTGAAGCCAGCCTGATCTATAGAAAGAGTTCCAAGACAACCAGGGCTATTTGGAGAAACCCTGTCTCAAAATAATAATAATAATAATAATAAGGTTGGTGGTCACCACAACATGAGGAATGTACTAAAGGGTTACAGCTCTAGGAAGGTTGAGAACCAGTGGCTTAAGAGCACTAACTGCTCTCGCAAAGGAGCAGTTTCTCTATGTTTGCATATGTTTGGTTCTCTACCCATATGGGCATCTTATAATCACTGTAACTGTAACTCCAGTTCTAGGGAACTTAGTACCCACTTCTGGCCTGTGGGCTCCTGTACACATGTGGAGTGTTAGATTCTAGTAGGGTGTCTTTAATTTTAACTTTAGTTAAGTATCACCATTCCCTAGAAATACAAATGTCAAAACCTGAGACTGATGAGTTTTGGACAGTTGACTCATGTTCTTAGGCAGATTGCAAGGAAGAAAAGATCGTGTGAAATTGACAGACTATAGGCTTAATGTATGGTGGAATTTTGCCATCTGCTTAGGGAGTCAGACAAGCAATAAAATTTAAGAAAAGTAAGTTGCTACAACTCTTGAGAAGATGTGAAGAAATGCTTACTTCCAAGGTAGCAAGACAGTCTGTCTGCTTTTGTGAATGATGATAACAGGAGAGCTCTGCCTCACAGCTGCCTGAGTTACATAGTTACCTGTATAGTCTATGTACTATATTTAATATTACACCTTTTTTAAAGATTTATTTATTTTTTATTATATGTAAGTACACTGTAGCTGTCTTCAGACACTCCAGAAGAGGATGTCAGATCTTGTTACGGATGGTTGTGAGCCACCATGTGGTTGCTGGGATTTGAACTTTGGACCTTCAGAAGAGCAGTCGGGTGCTCTTACCCACTGAGCCATCTCACCAATATTACACTTAATATTACACTTTTAATAGGGAGTTTAAGTGGAGAATAAATGGATGCTACTCTCTTTTTAAAAAAATTTAAAAGTAGATATAATGTTGAATTCACAAGAGTCAAAAGCAAATATATAAAATTATTAAATCCATGTGTACCAAGTGTTTTCCAAATACAAAGCACAAGCTATGATTAAAAAGGATAAATATGCTGGAGAGGTAGCTCAGTAGTTAAGAGCTTGTTGCTCTTGTAAAAGACCCATGTGACTCCCAACACCCAAGTCAGGCTGCTCACAGCCCACTGTAACTCCAGCTCCGAGGGGAGTCACAGATCCAGCTCATGCAGGTGCCTGGATTCGTGTGAGGTGCTTGCTCAGAACCGTACACATTCACATAATTCATAATAATAGCTTTTAAAGGGCGGAACAAGTTTACAGTCATGTAGGAAATAGAAGAATATGCAAGTGAGTATAAGTTGAAGTAAGTGTGGCTTCATATTTGGAAAGATACCTAGTAAAAGACCATCTTGGTTTTGCCAGAAATATTGGAAATACGATTGAATCTTATTTAAATTAATAGGGATACATTTACCTAGTTCTTGTGCTAAATGTATAAGACAGTTATTTCTTATCAAATAATCTAATAAAGTCTCTGAATTTCTTTATTTCTGATTTTATATATCTCTGAAGTTATATCTAACTTTGAGGATTAACTACTACTAAAAACAGTAGACCAGGGTAATTGTAATAGCTATATGCTCAATTTATAAGTGAGAAAAATACAGTAAATTTCTAGAATGGCTTATTATTTTCATGTAATTTACATGCTGCGTATAGAAGTTAACATTGCTTCTCTGTTTAAGCAGGGGCTCTGAAGGCACATTAAATGACTGCCGAGTGATGTCTGTAGATGAAATCTTCAAGATTGAGAAGCCTGGAGCCCATCCCATTTCCTTTGCAGATGGAAAGTTTTTAAGTATGAGTTTTTCTGTTAGGCTTGGACTCTGTGTTGTGTGATCAGTTAGTTTTATTGACCAGTGAATACTTTTGGAGGAGTTATGAAACAGGCCATACAAATTCACTTTGTAGGATAAGTGAATAGCTTGTAGTAAACTGTTGTTTTGTAAAATGGTCTTCCAACTGCCTTTTCATGTGTGTTCTTTAAAAAAAAATTTTTTAATTATTTATATATGTGTATTCCAGTGTATAAGTTGATGCCAGAGGACTACATTAGGAAATCTCTATGTCCTTATCCAGTCTTTAACATCAATATGTATATAATTCAATTTGTGGCACTAATATACACTATCTCTGTGTTTATTGCTATCACCCCTCCCCCCCATACACACACACACACACACACACACACACACACACGTACACTGGTATACACACACACACACGTACACTGGTATACTCATGGGCTCATTTCATAAATTCTGATTTAGTAAATCTGGGGTGAATCATTTGTTCTTTCTTGTGTGTGTGTGTGTGTGTGTGTGTGTGTGTGTGTGTGTGCCACACGTATAAAAGTTTTAGGGGGCTGGTGAGATGGCTCAGTGGGTAAGAGCACCCGACTGCTCTTCCAAAGGTCCCGAGTTCAAATCCCAGCAACCACATGGTGGCTCACAACCATCCATAACGAGATCTGATGCCCTCTTCTGGAGTGTCTGAAGACAGCTACAGTGTACTTACATATAATTAATAAATAAATTAAAAAAAAAAAAAAGTTTTAGGATGCTGTAAGAGTTGGTTCTTTCCTTACACCATGTTGGTTATGGGTATTACACTTAGGTCACCTGGCTGGGTAGCAGGTGCCTTTACCCCCTGAGCCAGCTCTAGTCCTGAGGTGCTTATTAAACCTCACCCTGGATTTTTTTTTTTGGAGGGGGCACCTGTTTGCTTGTTTTTTTATTTTAAAAAGTTGTATACTGTTTCAATGGATTTTTTAAATATATATAAAGAGCTAGAGAGATAGCTCAGTAGTTAAGAGCACTGTCTTTATGTGACTAATAGATACAAAACAGTAACATTTCCCTAATTTTGTTCTTTATAGGGAAAAATGACCCTGAATGTGACCTGTGTGGTGGAGACCCAGATAAGACCTGTCACATGTGTTCGTGTCATAAGTGTGGAGAGAAGCGGGACCCCAACATGCAGCTGCTGTGTGACGAGTGCAATATGGCCTATCACATTTACTGCCTGAGCCCACCTCTGGACAAAGTCCCGGAAGAGGAATACTGGTATTGTCACCAGGGCTTTGTCTTCTGTTTTGTTTTTCTACAAATAATCAAAATGAATCTTCAAAGAGTGGATATTTCTTCTCCCTCCCTCCCTCCGTCCCTTCCATTTGTCCTTCTATCCTTCTGCCCATCCATCCATCCATCCATCCATCCAACCAACCGTTCTTCCTTCCTCTTTCTCTTTTTCTTCAGATAGTTTCTTAGAACGTAGCCCTGGCTGGCCTGGAGCTTGTCTGTAGACCAGGCTGGCCTCAAACTGGTAGAAATCTGCCTGCCTCTGCCTCCCAGGGTCTTGAATTACCGGACTGTGCCACCACTCCTGGTCAAGCATGGATATCTAAAGATACATGGTACATTAAAGTATTTAAAGTGCCATAGCTGGTGGTCACTTGGCATTGATACCTTTATTAACTTACTGTACAACTCTGAACTGGCTTCTAAATTTATAGACTTGGATTTATGGTCCTGCCGGAGTATGGAGTCATTCAGAAATGCAGACTTGGTTGCTAGCCTTTGCTTTTGAGGCTTTAAGCTGCATTAAAGGACCTGGAATGACACCCCTTAGTTGTTTTTCAGTCTGTCTTACCATGCTGTTTTTCTCCCTATTTCCTTAAATACCCTACATTCTATCCAGATTCAGTGTCTTTCATCTCTTTAAGTCATAGTCTTGTCTCTGTTTTCAAACTTGATTCTTCTTGAAAGCATTGCGCTTACCTTCACTGTAGTATTCATCCTTCAGGAATTAAATATTTAACATATACCAGCAGTGTTTTATATGGATAGTGTGTCTAATTTTTAGGAAGTTCTTAAGTAGAACAAGGCTCTAAGATTAAATATACTTGCTGTAATCTAAAATTACTTGTGTAGTTGTAGTTAGAAACAAACCACTAATGAAAGATTAGGGAAAGGTACCTAGCCAAATTTATAGTAAACTTTTAAATAATCACATTAAGGAATCTTGTAAAGTATTTTTTAAAATTCTGTGCATGCATGTAGGATTCCTTGGAGTTTTGGGCAGTTGTGGGCCTTCTGATGAGAGTGTTAGAAATCAAATTCTGGTCTTCTGACAGAGCAGTGTGTGCTCTTAACAACTGAGCTGTTTCTTCGGGACCATCCCTCTTCTGCCGTGGAAGGTTTTAAAGCAAGGGGTGTACTAGTCAAGAATACTGATACCCTAAGTGGCTAGCTAGTATCAGTGTGACGAACAGACAGCTCTTCTTTCCTGTAGTCTTTTTGTAGGCTCATTGCAAGCATGATGGCTGTGTTACTACAGAAACCACAGGGGTATAAAGATGAAGGAAAGGGGCCGGTGACATGGTTAAGTAGATAAGGATATTATGTCAGGGTTGACCGAGTTCAATCCCTGGGACCCACACAGTAGAACAATAGACCCAACTTTGTTATCTTCTCATCTCCACGAGCGGGCACGCACACACACACACACACACACACACACACACACACACACACACACACACACGGGAAGGGGTTTGTGGGGCGAGCCATCCCACTTTTAAAAATTAAAACAACAAAATGGAGGAGGGCTCTGACTCCTTTCTGCTTCTTCCTCCCACTGACTTCCATGATCACATGGCTCGTAACTTCTGAAGTCTCATCTCATACTTATTCCTTGTTTTGGTGGAAGTGTGTATAGTGGGAAAAAAACTGTTATATTTGATGACTTTTCAAATCTGTTTTTTTTTTTCAAGTTGCGGGAACTAAAACATTTGCATTTTTCCCCAATCGTGCAGTTACTTTTCATAATCAGGAGTGACATAGGAGTGGGCATAGATGTACTCTTTCCTCTAAAACTTATATGGAAAACATAATTATGAAAGAGGCAAATGTAAGATGAATTTGGCAGTGAATTATTGTTTGTTGGTATCTCTTGACTCTCCCAGTTTTTGATATTTCATTCCCTACACAAGGTTTTTGGAAAGTATTAATGCAGTTTGTGAGAAAGGACCAACAAGTACAGAAAGCTGTGGCAGATCTAAAGATGCTGTCTTGTGCATTGACTATGGTGGATTAGACTTTGTGATGGTGAGACTTGAACCCAGGGCTTTGCTCATAGCTCTGCCCAAAAACTATACCATTCACACACACTCATATACATCCATGAAGATTGCGTTTTAATTATTTATTGTGTGTTGATGTGATACAGTGTAAGTGTGAAGTTTAGAGAAAACTTGAGGCAGTCGTTTCTCTCCTTTCACCATCTGAGTCCCAGGATTGGTCTTGGGTTAGCTATCTTGGTTCTTGGTGGCAGAGACCCTGTACTTTTACTGCGCTATCACTGGCCGCTTGTATATGTTTTTTCTTTTTTCTTTTTTCTTTTTTCTTTTGAGAGTTCTAATAACCGGGCTAGATGGGAAGATGTATTTGTTGCATTTTTAACTGTTGGATTCCTTTTCCTTTAGTTTTAATGAGATTTTTCAGGTGAATATTTTATTAGAGTTGGTAACAAGAATAAGCATTACGTTCCTCTCCCACACTCCAGACTTTTGCACTGAATTTCAGGGTGGATAATACAAAATCTTGAAATACTTTAGAAGCAAAATAAGATTTTTTTTTTTTTACTATTAGCTTTTATCCTGTGAATATTTTTGAGAAGTTAGTGACAATTGGTACTCTGTAGTCTAACCCAGTATTACCTTAATACTTGCCCTAATGTAGTAAGGCCATTATTCTGTCACTGGTCTTAGTTGCCAGACATTGCTTGTTTTGTCTTTTTTCTGTTAAGGTATTGTCCTTCCTGTAAAACTGACTCCAGTGAGGTGGTAAAGGCTGGAGAGAGACTCAAGCTGAGTAAGAAGAAAGCGAAGATGCCCTCAGCCAGTACTGAGAGCCGGAGGGACTGGGGCAGGGTAAGAAAAAGCCTGCCTTCCTTTCACTGTCCTGTTAACAGTTGATAGTAAATAGTGTTTCAGTGTTGTTAGTGGCAGTACAAAAGATTAAACAATTTAAGTGTTAGTACCAGTGATAACTGTATAAATAACAATTTCATTCATCCAGCTATTTTATTCACATTTAATAGAAATTGGATTTTTTTTGTTTTGTTTTGTTTTGTTTTGGTTTGGTTTGGTTTTGGTTTTGGTTTTTGGAGACAGGGTTTCTCTGTATAGTCCTGGCTGTCCTGGAACTCACTTTGTAGACCAGGCTGCCCTCGAACTCAGAAATCCACCTGCTTCTGCCTCCGGGAATTGGAAATCTTGAAAACACTTCTTTACATACTTGATTTCTCAGACAGCTCCTTTTGTGACTTATAGGGAATGGCTTGTGTTGGTCGTACAAAAGAATGTACTATTGTCCCTTCAAATCATTATGGACCAATCCCTGGTATTCCTGTTGGATCAACTTGGAGATTCAGAGTTCAGGTAGGCTTTTAAATTGGCTTAGTTGGAAGGGTAAAATTCATAGAATAAATTTCAGGTGACGTTTACTTTTGTTTTTCATTATGAATCAGTCTCAGTTAAGTAGCACACGCCATTCATGTGTTAGGATAGACGATCTTATTTGGAGTGAGACTCTTTCCGCAGACTTGGTCAGACAGAAGCACACCCTCCGTTATCTCTGTGACACATCAGTTATCTCTGCTCTCTCTTTGCCATACGGTTCTGTGCCACATGCTCTTTCTCTGTGTATAGTCCTGGTGGTCCTGGAACTCACTTCGTAGACCAGCCTAGCCTCGAACTCACAGAATGGCATGTCTCTGCCTCCCAAGTGCTATGATTAAAGGAGTGAAAAGCCAACAGCAGCAATAATCTGCAGGCATAAATACAGTTATTTAGAAGGTGATTTGAGGACTACATTGTATCTATGTAGCAAACCAATAGCAGCAGCTTATTTCATAAGATCTTTGACTTTCCCAACCACAGGCTTTTGACAAGTTTTACAATATCAAGAATTAGTATTTTCTAGTGAAACCTAGGGCTAGCCTATACTACTAGTCTTGCTAACTAGCTTGCCCCAGGAATTCCTGTCTACCTTCTAAAGAGGGATTACAGGCAGGCCACTATACTATCAAACACTGGTCTTCCTTCTTACACAGCACTACACCATTTCAGCCCTATTCAAAAGTTGTCCATAAAGGACCGTTCTGAGGCTGGCATGATAGCTCCTGCCTGTGATCTCAGCACTTCACAGGCAAAGGTAAAAGAGTGGCTGCAAGTTCAAGGTCAGCCTGATATACGGAGTGAATATGATGCCAATCAGGGCTACTTCAAAGGACTCTGTGCCAGAAATCAACAAATCAAAAGATCATTCTGTTTATGATTGAATGGATTTGAAAGGAACAAAATAAGGCAGTGCAGAAGGGTCTATTAGTGTGCAGGTCTCGAAGCAAGATTGAGGACTAGAACTGGGGAAAAAACCCTCAGCACCTTCAGGTTCTTATTTGGGAAAATTAAAATGAGAAAGTGAACTTTAGGTAAGATGTGATTGGGCTTTAAAGTTTAATAATACATATGAAAGCATATTGTAAGTGACTCCATTGGTACTCTTAATTATATTTATTTTTCAGTTTCATACATTGAGGATATGCTTCATCTTTTCCTTTTACATTATAGGTGAGCGAAGCAGGTGTTCATCGGCCACATGTTGGTGGAATTCATGGTCGCAGCAATGATGGGGCTTATTCTCTTGTCCTGGCTGGAGGATTTGAAGATGAAGTTGTAAGTAATGATGTAACTTTATTCTTTAGAACCAATCTTGATCATTTCTAAAAGTACTAAAGCTGTGCCCAAAATACATCACATACTATTGTCTCTTTTTTAGTCTAGTTTTGTTGAAGTGATTGGTTCTATATAAGTTATAAGATTTAGCAGTGTCTGTTTTTTAATATGATGGTTTAGTTTACATAGTTGATAACTAATATAAAAAATATATTTTCTGGAATTTTTTAAAATTAGGCCTATTTTTGTAGTTTCACAGTATTATTAGAAATGATATGGATAAAGCTGCAGTCCACAATTGTATATAGTGCTTATATCAAGAAGTATGATTTCTAGGTCACATTCCATGTGTGTTTTACAGGCACAGTAGAGAGAGCACTGTGAGATAAATTAAAGCTATATCCAGAAAACCTTGGACTAATCATTAGCTGGGGAATCTGAGATGAGGATGCTGGTCTGTGTGATTGGTTGATGGCAGGAGTTGATAAAAACCATCTGTCTTTGTATCTCCTTGTGCATCTTGTGAGGGAGGGAGAATGGAGACTAGAGAGTAGTGTATTAGGAATGTAGCTTTGTGATCTAGCATGCACAGGGTATCAGTTTGATACCAGGGTGGAATTATGGGAAATTCTGTGACTTGGTAGTGGCAGCTATGTCCTTGAGCAGGTGTAGCTTCTTTGGAGACACTCCTTCTAGGCAGCGGCAGCAGCAGCCTTGCAGAAGCTACTTCATGGCATACAAAATACAACAAGTCGGCCTGATTTTTTTTTTTCCTCTGTGATAATAGAAAGTTTTTGTTGGCATAATGATTGAAGTACAAATAGTAATGGTATGCTATAGAGTTTTAATCATAATTTGGTTGCTGCTTGAAGAATGTTCAAAATTACTTTTTTCTTTAACGTTTAAAGCACTGTTTAGGGTAGACCATGCCTGTTCTGTTCTGTCTAGGGTAGACCAGATCTCACTACTCTTTCTTTATAGCACTCTCAGGATTATAACTTGAAAACTTGGTGATTTTGATTTTGAGCATTCTGGAGTCAACCCAGATACCGTGTAAAGGATTGTTTCTCATCAAGTAGGGAAGTGTTTTAGTAGTGCATGGCGGTTATAGGCCTATTACCCCAGCACTTGGGAGGTGGGGCCAGAAAGACCGGGAAGTCAAGGCCATCTTCAGCTACACACTAAGTTTGAAACCAGCCTGAGCTGTGTCTGGAAACAAATAAAAGACAGAAAAGAAAGAAGGAAAGGAAAGGAAGCAGGGAGGGAGAGCAGGGAGAGAGAGAGGCAGAGACGGAGAAAGGGCGAGAGTTGGGGGAGGTGCTCTTGGTCATTATGTGAGTTGAAGGTTTGAGGGCTAATAGGAGCATTCATTCATTCATTTGTTCATTCATTCATAGACAGCATTCCTCATGGTGTAGCCCAAGTTGGTCCTGTACTTGAATGCTAGTCTTTCTTAGCCTTTGAGAGCTCTGGGGTTATAGCGTACACCACCATGGCTGCCTCATAAGGCACAAGTTTAGTTAGGCTTTAATCCAAAGAATGGGAACAAACAACCTTCAAAGAAGTAAGAATTTAGTAGAAAAAAAACAACAACATTGGCTTAAGTTCATCCTGATTTCACATTTAAAAAGAATACTGGAGCCGGGCGTGGTGGCGCACGCCTTTAATCCCAGGTCTCGGGAGGTAGAGGCAGGTGGATTTCTGAGTTGGAGGTTGGCCTGATCTACAAAGTGAGTTCCAGGACAGCCAGGGCTACACAGAGAAACCCTGTCTCAAAAAGAAAAAAAAAAAAAAAAAAAAAAGAATCATGGGTCAGTGAGTGGAGGTACTTACCCTAAATCTGGCATCCTGAATTTGATTTCCAGGACTCACTGGTAGAGGGAAACAGCTGACTCCTGCAAGTTGTCCTTTGATCTCTATATGTGGGTTGTGGCATGTGTATGCCCTGATGGGCAATAATTCACCAAGTAAATTAATTAAAATATAATTTAAAAACCCAAATTACTAACCAGCTAGTATTGGCAAATTATGTACTGATGCTTTTCTTGAGTTATTTTGAAATTTGAATCAATTAAGATTTTCTTATGCCTATATAAATTTGTAGCTACCACAGAAATGATCATGTTGTTGCTTTTTATAACATTTCCTTTGGGCATGTTTATCAAAGTAGATGCCAAGTACAGCATTTGATTTTCAGTTTGTTTTCCAGATGTCTTTTTAGTAGTAGCAATGCTTATTTTTTAACCTGAGTGTACCATGGATAGTTTCAAAATATGAAATAATGGAAAACTTACTATGCCGTTAGAACTGTACAGTGAAGCTTTTAGGTAAATTTACTTTATAAAATGTATTTAATGTCCATGTCAAATGTTAAATATCAGAAAAATTCTGTATTGTGTAAATGAGCTAAGAATCCCATAGTGAAATGTTTATGAAAGTGATACCATCCATAAAGAACCTGTAAGCTCGTGCTGATATGTCAGTTACCATTGAACTAAATGACTCTAACCCATCAGTCTTACCACACGCTCTGGGTTACTTGGATACATGCACAGCATGAGAATGGCTGTGTCTGAAGATGTTACAAACGATAGCTTTGAAGCAAAAGCTTTAGATCAAGTGATAAAACTTGAGGTATGCTGCACACTTGGTCATGTTTTGCTTTATTTTGGCAAATTCTCTGAGAAACATGTCAAAAACATCTCAACCTAATGTTCTGACTCTAAAGTGAGAATCGGTAAATTATACTCAGGTTTAAGTATCTTACTGTAAAAAAATCTTTCCCCGTAGGACCGAGGTGATGAGTTCACGTATACTGGAAGCGGTGGTAAAAATCTTGCTGGTAATAAAAGAATTGGAGCTCCATCGGCTGACCAGACACTAACAAACATGAACAGGTGCTGTGCTAAACACTTCATCTGGAGGTTACCCCACACTTGGATCCTAGCTTTAGAACTTGTTATTTAAGCTCTAGAGAAGAATCATCAACTAGGAGTTAGGTGAAATTAGCATTCCATTGTTTATTTTTCATACTGTTCACGTTTAAGTAGCATAATCCCCCCCTTACTTGATAAGAATGCCTGTTGCCACTTTTGAAGGACAGGAGCCTTATGATTTACGTGGAATTTGAGATGAAGTGGAATGTTTAGTACACTGGACGTCACAACTGAAGGGGTACCTCCCTCAGCACGTCAGCTTCCTCCCTCAGCACGTCAGCTTCCTCCCTCAGACACATGTGCTTTAGATGCTTCACTAATGTGGAGTTGCCTTATGTGAATGGAGGGTGAAATAGCAGTCTGTCTCTATGCACTTCTAAACATTGTATTCATAAATTAACTTCCAAATTATAAAAGTGCTCTTTTTTGAACCAAATTCCCTCAGTATGTTACCGAAGACCAGCCTTACATTGACTTTTAATGTAGACTTTTAACAGAGACATTACCATAGATTACAGCATTTAATTTCCAAATATTTTATTTTATAAATGCATGCTGATGTGAGCAATAAAGAACTCAAACCCCAAGTAGCAAAAATCACTTTATAACTTGTCATAGTAAAAATTTTGTGAACTGTATCAAAGTTAAGTTTCTTTATGTCCTATAGAGCATTTTAGCATTGAGTAAAAATGATTATTTTTTACTAAATTCTAAATAGTATCACTTTAATTTTAGTACCATTTCGAAAAAGTATACCAATATTATTTCAAAACTTTATTGTGTACCAACTTATGTAGACTCGTGTTTTCATATCTTACATATTATTTCCGACAAAGGCTTATTTTCCTGAGCTAGCAGAGGAGACAGGTCAGAGTTGCTCATTCATGAGATAGAAGTTCAATCCCTTGCTACCCTTTTCCTACGAAGAAGGCAGTTCTTTAAGAGGAATGACCTTAGAAGTTAGAAATAGCCCAACCAATTTTTGCCAGTGAATACGTATCTCAATTTAGTAATGGCTTTTTAAGTTATCAAGTATGAGATTATATTTTTCTGTGATAAGACTATCTTACTTTACTGAAATTTCTTTCGTAAGTACGCACACTTGGAGTAGACATGTCGCATACCTTTTACATTTTCGCGCAGTGCACAAGTAATGTTACCACGCCTTAGAAAGTAATCGGCAACAATAGACTTGCTTGCTGTTAGGAGGGCGGGGAAATGAAGTAGACGTAGATTTGACTTGTCTTGTAGACCTAACTACCCGGTTGCTTACTTTAGGCACGGAGATGTGTGGATACCTTGCAGTCTTACATCTTAAAAAGAATATATTGTCTGATGAGCATGAAAACCTAAGTAAAGGCCTTTAACTTGGTCCCATACACACGCTCTTTACCGTGTAGTGTATGGTACGGTTCATTCTTGCTTTTCTGTCAAGAAAAAGTTTGATACCTTCTTGCTTCTGAGTAGTGCCCATTTCTTACCAGCTCCTCCACTTCAGAAAGTGGAGCGGACACGAAGGTGTCTCAGCTGTCCTTCCTGTCAGTGCCCTCAGACGCCACTGGTGCTGGAGTGACAGAGAGTGGTAAAGAGCTGCATTGCCTGTCTTTTGGCTTGTTTCATCCTTGAGACTCCTTCCACAGTTTTCAGTAGTCTGTAAACTTATGAAGCCAAAACCTGACAGTGCCATTTAGTGATGGCAGTAATCATGATTAATGGCACCTGCGAACTTGAAAGCATGTCACTCAGTGATGTGAAGCTAGTAGTTATTCTACAACAATAACCCTAGGTAGATGGCTATATTTTAATATTTAAATTTTTATTTTATATGTATGGATTTTTTCCTTGCATCTTTTTCAATCATGTGTGTGCCTTGTGCTTGAGGAAGCCAGACGAGGACATCAGAGGGTTGTGAGCCATGATGGCTTACTTTATCCTACCTCCTGGTGTTTTAAAATATCTTCCTACACAGCTGGAAAAGCTATACTGCATCTACTTTAAGAAGATGACTATTTTTAAGAGATTCCTTGTCATAGGTCAGTCATAGTCTATAAAAAATAAATACACTCAAAAAGATACTTTAAATCCTATCTGACTTTATAAAATGGACTATTTATGTGCAATTGTATTTGTATGTGTGTCCCTTGCTGGCCTGGATGAAATTCACCAAGTAGGCTATGTTGACTGACTGTTAAGCCACAGGGATTCACATAATTCCATGTAACAGCACTGAGATGATAAACACTCATTACTACACTAGTCATTTTTAAAAATACAGCATTTTTATAAATTCTTTGAGAATTTTCTACATGCACACAATGTTTGATCATACTCACTCTCCACTCTTCCTATTAACTCACCTCAGGTCCCCCGTATCTACTCAACTGTGTGTCGAGTCCACTTGTGCTGCCTCTATGCTTGTGGTTATGACCTGAATTTTATATAGACATTCTAGGAATCAAAACGTAGATCCTCCTGTTACAAGGCAGCTAGATACCCACTGAGGCAACTCAGACTTTTAACCCTGTGTGTTAGCAGTGTTTTCTTTTACTGAGGTGAGGAAGCAGGTGGGCATCTTAAATAATATCCCTACTTGGGTAGACTGCTATTCTTAGAATTAGCTACTCCTCAGAAGTTCTTATAACATCGAAATATGCTCCCTGACTTACAACTACATGCTAAGGGAAGCTGCAGCCAGGGTGTGTTCTCCTTCCAGCACAGCGACCCTCCTTGGCTGTATGTCCTCAGTAAACCATAGTGGTCTCAAGACATGAATGTCTTCATTCTTGTGACTTCCCTGGCATTTTGACTCACTTAAATTTATCATTTTGTGGAGGTCTTTAGAGGATATTCTCATGTCATACTTATTCTTAATATCCTTTAGACAGAATTTCTGCTGTCTGAAATGTGGAAAACCTAGACCAGACATTTGTACCTTGCTGACACACTTATTTTTCTGGATCTCTTTCTGCATTCTTCCAGCAGTTTACCGCATGTCATCAGAGTTTAATTATTAAGGCAGTTGCCTTAGTTTTCCAACCTCTCCCTCTTCTCAGCAGACATTTTCAGGAAACCCCATGTATTCCTAGTTGTTGTCTGTCATATGTGGCACAGATGTTGGTACTTTCAGAAGAACCCTACAGGCTCTTTGAGAACCAATCCCTTGGCTTGGGGGTGACATCAGAAAACTGATATGTCTTCTCTGCTGGTGGGGGAAAGCATAGTCCTATTGTCTGGAATAATATGGAAAGAACCATAATTTCTTAATCTTCAGGTAAGGCATAACTCACCTTTTATCTGAGCTGAAGACTCCATTATATCCTTGAAGAAGGATTGCTTGGTATAAAGACTTCGTTTTGTCTTTTTTAGGGCATTGGCCCTAAACTGTGATGCTCCATTGGATGATAAAATTGGAGCAGAGTCTCGGAATTGGAGAGCTGGTAAGCCCGTCAGAGTGATACGCAGTTTTAAAGGGAGGAAGATCAGCAAATATGCTCCAGAAGAAGGCAACAGATATGATGGCATTTATAAGGTGCTCCATCTGGCATGACATCTCTGGGTCATTCTGGGGCTTTTAAGACATGATTACCACAGGGACTCCTGGGTGGACTAGAGAAAGGATAGGCCAGTTTGTTGGCATTTTTATTTTTTCTATAAATGTTAGCTACATGAACTGAATTTTTTTGATAGTCTAAAAAAGCGACTTTGAAGTTCCTAAGGCAGAGTTCTATGTAATTGGGTGCAGGTGGTTTCCCTTTTGTTTGTTTTGTGTGGCACTGATAGATAACCCATGGCTAACCCATGGCTTGTACACACTAGGCAAGCACTCCATTCTAGTCCCAAGATTTCCTTTTTTAAGTATATAGTCTATGTGAAAAAACTATGTATCTAATTTGATCATTATATATCTTGGCTACTATGTATCTTTTAAAAATGCTTTTAATGTTAATTACAATAGAGTTTTTCAAGGCAGAATACATATAGTATTAAAAATGGATTTGTGTCCTTGGATAAAAAGTAAGCAAATTATCTACCACCATTTTTTCTTACCTAATTTGCAAAATACAATCTGATAATATGTTTCTATGTTAAACTTATAATATTATATCCTTATATGAGAACTATCTTAATAGGAAATAAGCTCATAACAATATATTAATAATATTCTTATTTACTGTTGTTAACTGCAAAGCAAATATCTTTTGAGGTTGCATTTAATTATGGCAGATACATTTAAACCTTATGTTTGGTTACTCTGAACCTTACATTTCAATGTAATACTGAAATATTCTGATATAGGTGGTAAAATACTGGCCAGAGATTTCATCCAGCCATGGCTTCTTGGTTTGGCGTTATCTTTTAAGAAGAGATGATGTTGAACCTGCTCCTTGGACCTCAGAAGGAATCGAACGATCAAGGAGACTGTGTCTGCGATTGCAGGTTAGATCCCCTTAGTCTGTACTGCTCCTGTGTTATAAGAATGTACAACATCTCCATGCCTTCTCTGTATAAGCATAACAACTGGTCTGAGACTGTGAGATAGAGAGAGATGATAGAGAGACTGTGAGATAGAGATACAAGGATGCAGAAAGAAATGAGAGAACGGTGCTTTTCTGTGTACCATGTTGGGAAAAAGCTGGACCTGTTAGTGAAAAGCAAAATGTTTTTCATTCTCTTTGAACTTGGTTGAGGGGTTTTTGATAGGTGGAGTGGTGGCTTCTAGAGTTGCTCATCCGCCATTGTCCCCATCCATTGTTCTTCCAGTGATGCCAGTCAGCACAGTCCTTGACTTGGCTCTGTCTCGCTGCATATAGGGACTGAACTGTGGGTAGTGTCTGACCACTCATGCAGGGGAATGTGTACCTTTGAGTGTTTTTCTTGTCTTTAAACTCCTAGAAATGATTATTCAGATGAGATTCATCAGCTGGAAACTGAGCAGAAGCATAAAAGTATATCTGCTATGATGGGTTAGTGGTAATGTGCTGAGGCCAGAAATATGTGGAGAGCTTTAAATGTGAGCATTAGTGCAAAGTCATGCCTTTCCTCTAAAATAGCTATCAATGAAGGTGAAGAGGTAGAATGTATCCCTTTAAATATAACTTGTAGGTGATGGAAAATTAAGTTCTATTTAGTTTTCTAAAAATCATCTTCCATCCCCTAATTTTGGAGATGAGAAATTTGGTGCTCAATATTTTGTTTTAAGATGCGAGCCATAATTTTCATCTTGTATATTTGAATATCAGTTCTATATGTGATCCTTGCTTCATGCCTAGTGTTTCTCTCTCTCTCTCTCTCTCTTGTAATTTTTTAAGCCACCAACATAGTATGTGAAAATTTTCTTCTATTAGATCTGAAACTGAAATAGTCAAATTATAAAGTGGAGCATTGTAACAGTTGAGGCTGTAAGGCTTCAAGTAGAATTTGAGATTTCAATTATATTTTGCCCTTTGAATTCTGAAAGTGTATATTTTGCTTCATGTAAATTAAATGTGGAGAAAGCAAGCATTAAAAACCCCTCCCCTCCCTGTAAACTTTCTTCTAGATCTGGAGTTTCTCCCCTGTAAAATTTAAATCGACATTGTTTCTCTTCCTCCCTCCCCAGTACCCAGCAGGTTACCCCTCGGAAAAGGAAGGCAAGAAGACCAAGGGGCAGTCAAAGAAGCAGGGCAGTGAGGCCACCAAAAGGCCAGCTTCAGATGGCAAGTAGCGACTGCGGGCATCTAGACTGATAACACACTTGGATAAAGAGAAATAGAGAATAAATTGAGGAGGGCATAAGCAATTATATAAAAGGATTTTGTTGGGGGGTGGTGTTTGTCTCTTTAATAGAGTCAGAGCCACATCAACAGCAAGTGTAGGAAGTGTCTGTCTTAGGGTTTTACTGCTGTGAAGAGGCACCATGACCAAGGCAACTCTTATAAGGACAACATTTAATTGGGGCTGGCTTACAGGTTCAGAGGTTCAGTCCATTATCATCAAGGTGGGAATATGGCAGCGTCCAGGCAGGCATGGTGCAGCAGCAGGAGCTGAGAGTTCTACTTCTTCATCTGGAGGCTGCTAGCGGAATACTGGCTTCCAGGCAACTAGGGTGAGGGTCTTAGAGCCTACAGACACAGTGACACACCTACTCCAACAAGGCCACACCTTCTAATAGTGCCACTCCCTGGGCCGAGCATATACAAACCATCACAGAATCCTAGACTCCGGGAGGCGACTACATGTGGTCTGAGCATTACTGGCACCAGTGAACCTTTGTGTGGTTTCTAAGAACTGTGAGGGTCTAATGACATATTTTATAAATTAACCTAGATGAGTGTCCAGGTGACTCCAAAGTGCTGAAGGCATCAGATTCAACAGATGCTGTAGAGGCTTTCCAGCTCACGCCTCAGCAGCAGCGCCTGATCAGAGAAGACTGTCAGAACCAGAAGCTGTGGGATGAAGTACTTGCATCTCTTGTAGAAGGACCGGTATATAATGCTTTTCTTAACTAATGATGCTCTGATACTAAAAATGGAAACTGATTTTCACAAGTCCAAACTTTATTTTATGTAGTTTTTCAATCTATCTACTTGACCTTTCAGAAATAACAGTCAATAAATTTAAACAGCTGTAAGTTTATTTTAAACTTCTTAGATGTTGATTTTAATCCTAAATTAACATACACTTAGGTGCTCTCTTTAGGAAGACTTTTCAGTTGTAAAACTCAGTCTAAAACTCAGCTGAAAGGTTTGGTTATATTATAGTTCAGAGATGAGATAATCTAATTATGTAAGTTTAAAATAGTTTATATGATTTTCAAACAAACTGTGTGTACAGCTGTGTGTATAGCTTTGAAGTAAAGTAAACCAGTTTGATCTATGTAAATATCATTGGGATTGGAGAGATGCTCTGTGGTTAGAGCTTGTAGTAGTCTTGCAGAAGACCCAAGTTTGATTACTAGCACCCCGTTTGGGCAGCTTACAACTGCATGTAATTCCATTTCTGCAGACTCCATCTCACACACACACACACATAAGAATATACAGGTAATTTTAATTTTTAAAGGTTTTTTTTTAATCTATATTTTAAAAAAATTAAAAATCTTTTTTTTTCAACCTCTTCTTGATTTTTAAGTTTTAAAGTAAAGCTGGGTCTGGTTTCACATGCCTTTAATCCCAGCACTCAAGAGACAGAGGTCTGTCTCTGAGTGTGAGGACAGTTTGGTCTACAATACACTGAGTTCCAGGACAGCCAGGACTACATAGAGGGACCTGGTTTTTGGTTTTGTTTTGTTGTTGTTATTGTTGATGCTGCTGCTGCTGCTGCTAATGTGTGGATTTCTCTCTCTCTTTTTTTTCTAATTTTTTAATTAATTAATTAATTATGTGTAAGTACACTGTAGCTGTCTTCAGACACTCCAGAAGAGAGCATCAGATTTTGTTCCGAAGAGAGCATCAGATTTTGTTCCGGATGGTTGTGAGCCACCATGTGGTTGCTGGGATTTGGAAGAGCTGTCGGCACTCTTAACCGCTGAGCCATCTCCCCAGCCCTAATGTGTGGATTTCACGTTAAGTTGTGCTCACCAAATGAAAAGGCTTCAGATGGGAGCCATTAGCTCACTTGATTTACTGCGTCTCCTGTTTTGTTGTTAATGAGATCTCTTTTGTGTATTATTTTTATTTCTTCCCTCCTAAAGCAGCATGACTTCACAGCTGCTGTGAGTCATCTGGATATAAGTTACATTTTCTCATCTCGTTCTTTTTCCTTCCACTGTTGCCTTTATTCTTCACTGCAACAGCTAAAACATCTCACATGATGTATGGGGCATCTGCCTCCATCGAGTGTGGAGGGTCTCCGTGTTTGTTTTGCATTTTTGGTTGAGAGATAGTTAACATTACTAAATTAAGCTTATTGGTCACTATTATTAAATTTAGCTATATCTGAAATTTACTGAAAAAATTACTAATTAAAAAAACATTTGCTTTGCTTGTAAATGTGCTATCTTGGGTTGGCCTTGGTAAAGTAAGGTGAGGCTTTGGTTGTTTGGTTGTTTGGTTGGTTGTTTGTTTTAATGGCCTGAGTGTAGTAGTTTTTTTCTATGAGGGTATTACTTACTTGCTTATTAGGCAAGTGACTCTGGATGGATGGATGGATGGATGGATGGATGGATGGATGGATGGATGGATGGATGGATGGATGGACATAAAGAGGATCTGTTAGGTCAGACTCTTCACGTAGGCCACACTAAGAAACATCAGTTGTTAATTATGACTTAGTTGAGCAGTTAGACTTGTTAGGAAGGACACAGCTGGTCAGTGGCAGACAACTTCACTGAGTTTCAGGTAGGGATGGGCATGGGACAGAAAGGCTACCTTAGTGACATCAATGCGTAGGTGTGGATTGTCCTGCTCTTAGCAAGACCTCAATGCGGCATCCAGTTATTCTGACCCGACAGCTCATGATTACTGTGAACACGTACCCATACGGAGGCTCATACTTAGGACTGTTTGAGACCCACCCTTTGTTTAGTTTTAAGGGACAACAAGCCGTGTGATAGTGTGTATGTTTAATCCCAGCACAGCAGAAGCAGAAGCAGGCCAGTGTCTGAGCTCCAGTCTAACCTGGGCGATTTGGTGAGACCATTTCTTAAAAGGAGAGGAAGGACACACACAGTCAGGGTAATTGGAATTAATTTTGGCTTTTGATGATACAGAGCGTCCATTTGTAATGTTACACTTGTCCTTTTAAATAAATCTTACTTCCTGGAAAATACGTGTCTTGGAAATAAGGCAGAATAGTACATAGCATCTTTGGAAGATACAGGGTTCTGTGACACTGGGTATTAGTGGTATTATTTAGGGCTTCTTTAGTTTCAACAAACATTGTACTCTGTAACAGGAAAGACTGACGGCCTCATCATTTAACTTGCTGCAGTCTGCAATGATGCTTACAGAGCAGAAGGGATGTCTGCTGAATGGCCTCGTGATGAGCTGTTTTCTGTTGCATTACAATGAGCTGGATCCTTCCTTGTGTGTGTGTGTGTGTGTGTGTGTGTGTGTGTGTGTGTGTGTGTGTGTATGTGCGCGCGCGCGTGCGTGTGCTTGGGTCTGTCATCATTTAGAATTCATTAGTATATTTTGAGCTGCTAATCTTTTCTTCTTTCCTCCTATCTGGCACCATTGTAGAATTTTCTGAAGAAATTGGAACAATCTTTTATGTGTGTGTGCTGCCAAGAACTAGTTTACCAGCCTGTCACAACTGAATGCTTTCACAACGTCTGTAAGGTAAGTTCAGATCCACGGCCCCTTGCTAGGTCTTGACAGCACAGTGGGTGCCCCCTGTCTTTAGCGTACAATCAACCATTTTTCTGTGAAGGGTAGATCTATGGGCACTTTTCTTGTTAGAAAACTTTTTAATTACATCTCGGTGGTGAGATAGCCACAGTGAAACCTGCATAATCCCAGTTCTTGTGCGTCCAGTTGGAGATAGTCTGCTGTGCTTGCAGGGAGGGAGGGAGGAAGGGAGGGAGGGAGAGCTGAGGTGAAGCCGCAGCAGCAGCACTGTTGTTCTCTCTGTGATGGGGAGCATCCTGTCACCCAGACGCTGCACTGCAAACTGAAACACTTGGATGCATTTAGTAAAAGGTCGGGATGCTCGGGTACATTGAGTGGTTTTCTGTGGCCGCAGCGGAAGAGGACAGTCGGGCTTTAGCTAAGCCAGTGTCTAATTTTTATTAAGAACATAACTTGTTGAGTGATTTTTCTATGTAATTGAAGTTGCTTTTCTCCCTCTTCCTGCTTTCTCCTGTCTTCCTCCCTTCGTGCCCCTCCCCTCATGTGTTTTTCTTTTGTCTTTACCTTAGGATTGCTTACAGCGCTCCTTTAAGGCCCAGGTTTTCTCCTGCCCTGCTTGCCGCCATGATCTCGGGCAGAATTATGTCATGGTTCTAAATGAGACCCTCCAAACTCTGCTTGACCTCTTCTTCCCTGGCTACAGCAAAGGCCGGTGATCTGCGCGTGCTGTGTGGTTCCTGCTGGAGTCCTGGACAGTAACAAGTCTTACAATGAGTGGGAGGGGTAAAGCAGAGCTGGACCATGTCTTTCGTCCGAAAGCAGCAGTACCTCTTTTCCCACAGCCATCCTCCTGTGTGTGTAGTAAGAGGCCCATTCTCAACTGTCTTTTAGATAGCAACAGGTAGTTCTTCTCAGTAACAACTCATTTTCATGAATGAAGACTTAACGCCTCCACTGTAGTTGATTACCCAATTTATGATTTATTTTGCAACTACCTCAGGACAGAAAAGATTTACGGGGATTTTAAAAATCATTGACTAATTAGTTAAATGAAATTTTAGCTACACACTGCCTCCCAAGTATTAGTTGTGCCTGTTCCTTGTACTTCGCTTGTCCAGGAAAGAAGGCAGATGGATTGTTGGGGCGAGTGAGTGCAGCTTCTGTAATATGCATACTACATTTTTTAATGTCAGTTTCCATCACCATGCGTGTTTTGCAAGAACATGTTCATTTTTTAACTCATTTGTGATCTCCATTGTGACTTTTTTCTGGTGTTTTATGCAAATTGACTACTAATGGCTAATGAGAACAATATGAATGCATTGTTGCTGCATTAGTGTAATGTGGTGTTTTCTTGCCATGACAGAGATGTCCGAAGCGCTAGTAGTAAATGTTTCTGAAAAGCCGCTCTGTCCTCATCTGGCGTGCAGGAATTCCTCCTAGTGGTCTCCATCTGCAGATTAGGAGGGCTGTGCTGGCTTTTGAGAAGATTAAAATTGCTTCACATTGTGATCCTACATTTTATATTCACTATATTCCTTAAGAGTATACCTTAATAAATATTTTATGATCAGAAAATGACGCATCCAGCTTTACTTATTTACATTCTTCTGGTTTCTATGGACTTTGTAAATTTTGGGTTTCATTGTCTTATTGAAACATTTTTACTGTATTTGATATGAAAGCTAGGTCCACTCAGACACACTAAGGACACATTTCACCTTTGGCTTAATTACACATGAGGTTACTATTCAAAAGAACATGCTGACTGACTGTTCTGCGGTACTCTACTGCTTTTAAAGGGGTTTTGTTAATTTTTATATGTATGTGTTCTTGCATATCTGTATATATACTATGTGCATGCATGCAGCTACCCACAGAGACCAGAAAAGGGCATCAGGCGCCCTGGAACTCAGTTGGCCATTTGCTACCCAGTATGGGGGACAGGAACTGAACAACAAATGCTCTGACCTGAGCCTCTCTCCATCCTGTTAGGTGCAGCTTATAGTTTACAGTGTCTCTTAGTATTTTGAGTGCTACTTCATATTTTGCAAATGAGAGTATTTCAGAAAGTAGGTCAAATACAGATGCTCATACACATCAGTTGTCAATAATTTATTAGATACTATTAAATATTGTTACTGAATATTCAGTATGAATATTGAAAGTTTGTATTGTCCACTTGGTTCAGGGTTTTGTTCGTTTGCTTGGTTTTGGTTTTTGAGGCACTGTCTCACCATGTAGCCCTGACCAGCCTGGAACTCAGAGATCTGTCTGCCTTTGCCTCCTGCATACTGGGGTGTTGTGTGTGTGTGTGTGTGTGTGTGTGTGTGTGTGTGTGTGTGTGTGTGTGTGTGGTGTGTGTGTTAAACAATCCTTCCAACCATTAAGAGGCAGAGATGATGAAGCCCGTTGTCACAGTGATTCCAGCAGATAAACAAGTAACTGCTTTATTATTCTTTCAGAAATCCATAACAGGGTAAGTTAAGGCTCATCCACTTGTTTTACATTCTCTTTAATTCAGAAGAATTAAAGTAGTAAGCATTCTCCAGTTCCATTTAACTTATTCTTGTGCATGCTTTGTTTAATGGTGCTGTCGATTGAACCCACGGTCTCAATTAATGTCAGATAAAGGCTGTGACGCTGAGCTACAGTCCCAGCCCAACAGCGAGCATTTTAGAAGCTCGTTTTAAACAAGGCATCTTCTTTGACTAGCGGAGTGAGTTGAAATAATGTTTTATGGATTTGTACAAATATTCCCACCAGGCAGTGGTGACTCATGCCTTTAATCCCAGCACTTGGGAGGCAGAGGCAGGCGGATTTCTGAGTACAAGGCCAGCCTGGTCTACAGAGTGAGTTCCAGGACAGCCAGGGCTACACAGAGAAATCCTGTCTTGAAAAAAAACAACAAAAAACAAACAAATATTCCCCTTAGGAACAGTGATGTTAAGGAAAGGGCTGGGTAACCAGTTTATGTATCAAAGCCCATCATAGCATCACATAAAACAGCTTTTAAGGAAATCTTTTGCCAGTGTTTAGCACTAGATCCTGCGTCCTGTCACATTTTCTGAGCAAACCTTTGGGTGATTTGAGAACAAAAATCTAATTCTTATATAGAGATTTCTCACCCTCCTTAAGAAGTGGGAGAGGTTCTGGGAGACAGGTTTCTGAAGGTCAAACTTGACAGCTGTGACAGCAGCTGTGACACTCTTGAATAGGGACTAAGGGTCCTCGGGAGGGACAGACAGAATTATGAAAAGGGATGAATTACATCTGCTTAGATGGGAAGGACTAGGTCGTCCCAGCAGTGACTGTATACCACAAAGGCCCAGAACCCAGTAGCTGCTGGATGCCTCTGCAGTCTCAGTCTTCTGTCCACAGTCTAGAGGATTCCTAGAGAACCCCTGGTCTCCAGTCCACATTGGAAGGCTGAGAGAAGCGCTGGAGGGCAGCAGCAGCCATCAGCACAGAGCAGAAGAGTCACAAGCAAGCACAGAGGTGGGTAGAGGAGAGCTGCGTGCTTTGCATGTGGGCAGCCGATGGGAGGGAGGTGTTGCCGTACTCCTTCCTGGAAATGCCCTTCATGACCTGCCAGGGACAGACAAGTCTCCTAGCCGACTTTCAGATTCAGTCAAGGTTAACCATTTTGAGGAATGATAGAGAAAGGGTGAGATGGAGCAGTCGGTTCAGTGAAGTTGAATGGAAATCACATAAACAGGTAAAAGACACACCAGGGAAGAAAAATCTAGCGTTCCAGAAAGTTCTCTAAAGGATGAGGAGAAAAAGACAAAAGGAACTACCCAGAAGAGTGGCATGATATGATCACTGACAATATAGTTTCTTGGTCAGGTACTGGATTAACTAACGTGTTCCTTTCTAGGTGTAAAAGCCACCTGAAATGAGCAGTTTGGAAACTGAAAGGTCACCCTTTTGGAGCTCTGCAGGGCACTGGGCCATTTAATGGGTCAAGGGTGTTCCCAAGGCATAAGGATTTCATTGCTTCTATTATGAACCAGAGTCCTTGTATCCAGTCAGATGAGCCTTCCTGGAAGGGCCTGGGGCAGGAGGAGAGAGGGACACAGAGCATAGGACACAGGCACAGGCCTTTCTTAAAGGCACTTCTACACAGCTTTGTACTTAATGCAGCTCCATTGTACAGCCAAGGATAGCTGGAGGACTACTTTATGGTATGTGTGTGGCCAGAAT
Source organism: Mus musculus (assembly GCF_000001635.26). Taxonomy (NCBI): domain Eukaryota; kingdom Metazoa; phylum Chordata; class Mammalia; order Rodentia; family Muridae; genus Mus; species Mus musculus. The sequence goes on from NC_000085.6 coordinate 30,096,355, forward strand.
AAGCAAAACTGTTTTTAATTAGGGGCACATTCTACTTGAAGCCAGGGGCTATCTTCAAGGCTGGGTGGCTTTGCACATAAAAAGAGCTGTTCAGCGCAGACACTGCAAGCTCACATGCAGGCTGATGACTCAGGATCAGGCCCTTTTAGTCACGTGATGCTCTAATTGAACACAGCATAGGAAACCCTTACTCTCTGCTGGAAATCCAGTGATCATTGTTCTCAGGGTTCGTAGTCTGAGGCAGAGAAAACAAAACACCGAATAATTAACAAAACTTGGTTTTTAAAAGGAAGGAACAAACAGTGAGAAGATCGAAGATAAAAAGTCACCCACTGGGACTGGAGAGATGGCTCAGTGGTTAAGAGCACTGACAGTTCTTCCAAAGGTCCTGAGATCAAATCCCAGCAACCACATGATGGCTCACGACCATCTGTAATGCTATCTGACGCCCTCTTCTGGTGTGTCTGAAGACAGCTATATTGTATTTACATGTAATAATCTTCAAAAGAAAAAAAATTATCCATTTCTCAAGGATCCAAGGAAGACCATTATGAGGCACTGAAATCCAGAGAACAGGAGCCAAGCAAAGTGTTGGGATTGCGGGGTGAGGGGTAGTGCTCCAGGTAGAAAATCCCTACAAGCAAAACCCAGAGGTGGGAGAGGACCAACGTAGCAGGCGTTAAACATAAGAGGTGCAATAGTCCAAGACAAGCAGTTAGTTACCTACGTTACATCCTGAAGGCATATAGAGGTGGCCAGCTGGGAAAGCAGCCTTAGCAACCACTGCAAGCACTTTAGTGAAACAGAACACTGCTGTGGCTTCCATTTTTCTCACAATGGTGCTTCCAGAGAAAGGACCACTGTGTTCAGATGCTGGCCGATGTTTCCTGCTCTTCAGATTTGCTGTTGCCATGGTAGCCTGGTCTCCTGTTTGGCTGTTAGGCCCTGGAGCAAATTCCTACCAAACACGTTACCTCCAGAATCTCTGCATGTTTTGTGACAGGCACATAGTACCTAAGAAGTGCTCAATAGCTATTAACTATTAGTGGAGGAAATGAAAAGCAGGGGTCCCGTTGTTTCAGTACTATTGTTAGGTTGAAATCGGTCTAGGTGCTTTTTATGTGTAATTATGTATGTGGACTATAGTGGAGAATTTCACAAGAGCACACAAACCTGTTCCAGTAGCTAGCATGAAACTTAGTGAATGTATAATTGTTGGGGTGACCCACCTGCAGGGAAGCAGGTGAAAGCCTCCCTCACAGCAACTCTTAGGAACTGTCAGGTGAGAAGATGGCAAGTGATGGAGGTAACTTCCTTGTGGCTGGCAGGCTAGCTAGCTACCCACCACAAACTCATCCTTTTCCTGTTATGGTTAATAACCGTTTCATCCTGTAGCTAGAAGTGAAGGATTGCTTGGTCCTGGAAACCTGACTAAGGTGACAAGGGAATGAAGAAAGGAAGGACAGACAGAAATGCTAGGATCGGGTGGGCCGTGCTTGTTCTGATGAAGTGGCACCAACTACATAAAATCCTGGAATTCCAGCGACTTTGTTATTTATGTTCAGCATGAGAAGGAGTTAGGTTGTCTCAATAGGGGGACTGACTGTGTAGGGACATTCTCAGGTTACATTCATCCAGACGGAGGGAGCTATGATTGCTAGTTTCTATACACACTACCAACATCTGCACATGGATCAGGACTCGGCCCGGTTCCTCACCTTGACATGGGTAAGGCTTTGCCTGTTCCCTTGAGTCGGAGGCACTGGTCCTTGTCAGTAGCAGGTTTACTTAGGACAAGATCCACTTCTTCCATGTTCATTCAAGGATTCTGCCCCTCCCCTTGGCTTGTTATCTCTGGGCTTCAAAGAAACTGCTACTTAATCTTCCGTAAGTTGAGGTTAAGTTACCTATGGCCCAAGATAAAAAGCGCCAGAGTGGCCTTCTCTAATAAGTAGGCTGTACAGATTGTCCTTAGCCAGTCAAAAGCAAGGGTGACTGTCCGTGAAAACGTGGCTGTTGGGCCGAGAGATCCCGCTACCCTTCAGCGTCCTGAGTGTGTATCATGGGTGTAAAATCAAATGGGAAATTCGCATTACTCAAACTCAGTTTTATTAGGACACTAATAAAAGCAGATAAAAAAAAAAGTCCGCACAGTGAAAGGAGGACACTTATGCTGTGACAGATCAGGCACATTAGTGAGGAGAATTCTTCAGTGTATAAAATGTAAACATTTGCCCTGGGGTTTCCCACAGAGGGCACAGTCCACGAGGACTTATTTGGAACAAAAAGAATGTCTATTGAATTCCCAGCATAGGCTCTGACTGCTGCAAACTTCTTGAATTAAAATGTTAAAATTGCTAGCGCACCCCACATTTTCTATCCGGCAAACTAAATGGCTCCCAATCAAGGCAACACGAACAGCCACTGCCTTGCCGTACAGCAGGTGGCCGCCACTCACCATGCTAATTGTGCTTACATTACCTTGAAAGATTATAAAAATATACAGCGTATAAAACTCATGTGTGAGCCACGTAAAGGAGAAGAAATATCCTTGCTTGTCAAATGCTCCAGCAAGAGACATCGGGTCAGCCCTTTGAACGTAGGAGGGAGGACTAAGAAGAAGCCCTCTTCTGTTCAGAAAATGGAGACTCATAGACCTCCATGGGCGGGCAGGTGCAGACCAAGTGCTGATCTCCGTAGATGTCATCGATCCGGGCAATGGTTGGCCAGAATTTGTTCTCTGGTTTCACAAAGGGCTGAAAGGGAAAAGGAGGACATTTGGGGATGTTCCGAGTCCTTTGGGGGTAAATCGAGACAGTGGGTTTTGGATGTTCCCACAGCCCAAGGCACCGGTGGCCCAACACATGCCAAAACCCACCATTTTTCACAATTTCAACTTTGGAGTCTTGACTTTATGCCTTTGGGATCAGAAGGAAATGCTAAAGGCTAGAGAGATGGCTCAGTGGTTAGAGCACATACTACTCTTGCAGAGGCCCTAGGTTCAGTTCACGGCGCCCACACAGCAGCTCACAAACCACCCGAAATTAAAGTGCCAATGAAGCTGATACACTCACTGCCAGGGGCTTGCTTCTGCATCCGGGGTTCATATAAAGTCATACACACTTAGCCTCCCACACATGAATAAATAAATCTTTAAAAGAAAAGTCAGATCACATTCAATCCACCTCCCGATGGTGGAAACACATTGAGCCATCTGACCAGAACTGCTGTGCAGTGTTAATCCCTGATCCTCTGCGTTCCTAGGCCTGGGTCTATCGGATGCTCTGAATGAGCTCAGATGACCCTTGAGGGCTGTCTGACTCCTTGGTCCCTCTCATCATCATCTACACTTCACGGGCTATCCTAGATACACTTTATATAATGAGACTGTGGATGGGGAACCTCAGGGGCAACAGGAAGGGTGTGGGGTAGGACAGCTTATAATGACACCAAGGTTGGCAAAGTTCATTCAGAGAACTCACCAGTGGAAATGCTGCTACCTCTCTAGAATACGGCCGATCCCAGCAGGAGGATGTGACACAGGTCAAGGAGTGTGGAGACATCTGGACAGAGAAATGGTGGCAGAGGGTCCGGTCAAAGCAGTGTGCTGCTTTCTCCCACACCTCACCCCAGCATTTAACCCTGAATCTGGTGACTACCATCTCCCCTGTGTTTACATTATGCACACAGTGACACGGAACAGAAGTTGTCACACCTGACAACATAGCTCATACCATGAGGAAGAGTCTCCCTTTGCTACAGTATTCCAAGCAAGGCCCTAGCCTTTTAGCATCTCCACAATGCCCCTCCAGGCAGGCAGTTCTGAACCTGCTGCTACTACAACATCTCATTCTCTGGCTTATAGCCATGGAGATGCGACTGCTGTCCACAGAGCATTCTTCTCAAGCCATCTCCTGGTTAATGTCTACACTGAACCAGAAAAGTGAGATTCTAAAAGTAATGTGTTTTTGGAAGATTGGAGACATGTTGAATTTTTCCCCACACGGGACATAAGCTTAGCGGTCTAAACTTCCAGGCTGAATCACGTACCAATTAAGTTGGTCTCAGGTTGCTAGGCCAACACAAGAACTGGGGTTATAGAGAAAGCTCATGAGCGAAGCACACAAATGCTATGACGCAAACGGAATGATAAGAACTCTCCAATTAGGGAGCCACCTCCCGCCACTCCCTCCTTCACAATCAGTTGGGTACAGGTGGCGTCTACAGCTCCTACAACCAAGGTTCCCCCAAGTAATCACCACAGCCATTCGAGATTGAAACCTCTGTGTTTCTTATAATTGGCTCATTCTAGGCAAGAATCTAATCACCACAGAGAACTCGGGGAGGGTCAGCACACTCGCCAGATACCAGTGCGGGATGCTGTGTACCTTCAGGGGGTTGACCCTCGGGTCGATGCGGCCCTCCTCTATGTCAGCGATTTCTTGCCTGATGCTGATCATAGCATCACAGAATCTGTCGAGCTCTGCCTTGTCTTCTGACTCGGTGGGCTCAATCATGAGAGTCCCTGCCACAGGCCAGGACATGGTAGGGGCGTGAAATCCTACAGAGGGAGACCAGAGGAATGTGTGTAAGTTCTAAGTACACAAATTTATACTTTATGTAGCATGGCTTTTACAAGCATTCTAAGGTACGTCTATGTAGTAGCAGGACAAAAATGAGAGTGGCATTTCCATTTCACGTTGAATTTTAGAATCTTTCTAGACTGAAGTTGACACTTAGCTTCAGACCGCATGCTTAGTATCCCCGAGGCCTTAGAGTCGAGCCACGGTGCCTCAAAAGAAAGCAATGACAACCAAAAACAATGACGCCAACCACCACCAAAAATGAAAAGACAAACCAGACTGTTTATGATGGTATGCTGTAACGGCGAGAAACGGCCAATCAGAAGTCAAAGAGAAAACAAGCAAATCTCACTGTCCTCGTTTGCCGTGTGAGGGACCTAGGTCTGGGTGCTGAAACCTTTGCACTTTCCTGAACGCAGTATAAACACGCCTAGAGTAAGCTTTTGTTTGTAAGATGAATTAAGAAACAAAAACATGACGGAAAGGGATTGTTCTAGACAAAGGCAAACACCACTTCCCCTCATTTCTCAGACAACTTTGGGAGCCATTTTTGGGGTGTAGTCCTAGAGGTTCACCCAGACCCTTATTCATGCTCCTGTAGATTTCCACTGGACGCTGGCCATTCCATCTCTGAGACCATTTTAAGACTAAGCTCAGTCTCGCAGACTCACGACCCTTCCGGCTAACGTTGCTGCGGAGACCAGCGGTTCCCAAGGTCTGGAAAACTTCATCATTCCCTGTTGCTGCCCCACCTCCATGCCTTAACGGACTAGTTTGCCAACATTAATAGAAATTAATAGAAATTTTCAAGTCCATGGCCAATCAGAAATCACTATAGCAAGATACCCACATATCCCCTATAGATTTTTCAATGGCGCCATTCATGTTATTTTTTAATTTGTTTTCGTGTGTTTAGCATATGTGTATGTGTGGGTGTTTGTATACTGGGAGCCTTTGGGGGGTTTGCTCTCATTCCACCATGTGGGTCCTACAGCTAGAACTCCAGCCGCCAAGCTTGGCTGCACTTACCATTGAGCAATATTGCCAGTCTCAACTTTTTTTTTTTTTTTTGGTTTTTCGAGACAGGGTTTCTCTGTATAGCCCTGATTATTCTGGAACTCACTTTGTAGACCAGGTTGGCCTGGAACTCAGATATCCGCCTGCCTCTGCCTCCCGAGTGCTTAGATTAAAGGTGTGCGCCACCACTGACCTGCTGTAACTATCAGAACACTTTTATTTTGTAAGTAGTTTAGAATGTCCATCAAGCAATAAGAATTCAATAGTCTTGTATTTTGTCATAAACCTTAGAGTGAAATACACAGATTTTGGCTAAAGCATTTAATAGGCTTTGATAAATGCCTGCATCTGTGTCGCCCAGCCAGCAAGGAGTTGTTTTGGTCTTTAAAGCACACACTGATCTGATTACCCATTAAAGTTTGTCCTCGAAGCCTTGTGTGAGCCAATTCTATTCAGTCTGCTCTAGTGGCCCCCACATCTGGGACCATCCACACCTGGAACCATCCGTGTACTGTTCTAGAAACAGATTCCTGGATCTTGATCCTAAGTCAGGAAGGGGGGCACCCAGATGTGGTTGGTTGTAACCTGGGTGCCACATGCTGGGAATGGAACCCAAGGGCAGAGAGTGCTCTCACTGAGCCACCTCCTCGGCTCCTTAATGACTTACTTTAAGAAGAAATGTACATTAGACATTTGTAAACAGTCTTACTGACACATCTGAATAGGAGGCCCGCATATGACTCCCCATGAATGGATGACCTATTGGCAATAGATGGAGAATGCCAGGAAAACTGGTTATCAGTGAACTAACAACCAGTTCCTCACTGCATCTTCTTGGCGCCCCTGTGAGCTGACAGCAACATCCCTCCTTCCCTTCTGGCTCACGTCCTGGCCTGGGGCTGAGTAATGGCCACTTGGGACCAGGACATGCAGTTCTTGGATATATTGTCCAGAACTGCATGCGGTTCTAGGAAATGGTCCATAGCTTACAGGAACAACTGTGTGACTGTCAAACGCGACTTACCATAATCCTGGAGCCTCTTGGCAACATCCACAGCCTCAACATTGGCAGACTTTTTGAAGGGTCGGGTGTCCAAGATAAACTCATGAGCCACATACCCTGTTCAAGGACAGTGTCAGGTGAAGATGAGGATTGTCTTGTTTCCCTCTGGTGAACAGCTAAACAATCCGGCTCTTTACATAGGTCCGTGGGGACCAAGGGGGCGAAGCGAACTTGATACAGTTAGAGTTGGCAATAAAGACTTCATTCACTCCATCACACACCATCTCATCCTACACCTGTGCATCTTACAGCCTGGCAGTGGATGAAGGGAGGGGTGTGAGGAGGGGATGGTGTTACTAGAACAATCAGGAGATCTCTGAAATTTCTATTCTGAAGACCAAAAATCAACTAGAAACAGTGAAATACAATCCTGATATATATATATATATATATATATATATATATATATATATATATATATATATATATATATATATGTAAATTATTTCTAGAGCTAAACATTCGCTGGTTGGTGAGCTCAGCACTTTCACTTTCAAGGTTAAACAACCTCATCTTGGGCAATCAAGATGTAAGTACATGTCAACAAATATATATTCACATGGGGAGTTTAATGTGATGCTTCAAAGGATGGCAAGGGCTTTTAATGTCAGGCTGCAGACGGAGGATTAGTAATAAGCGCTGCCCGCCAGATGAAGTGGTGTCCTCTTATGATCCTAGAATTAGGCAGAGGCAGGAGAATCACACACTTGAGGCTGTAGATCAAGACTCTGTCTCAAAACAAAATCCACAAAAGAAAGAATAGAAAGGAAGAAAAGAAAGAGGGAGCAGTGTCAGATAGCCTTAGAATCAGTGAGGCTGGAATGTATGGGGGTCAGTTCACGGCGATCTAGTTCATCAACAGACCGCCTTCCTAGGTCCATCAGGAGCTGCTAAACACCCAGCCATCAAGAATAAGCTGGTGGTGGGATGGAGAGGTGGCTAAGCAGTTAACTCCTGTTCTTCCAGAGGTCCTGCGCACTTGGTGCGCAGCACGAATGCCCGGCATCTCACAGTCACCTGTAACTCCAGCTCCAGAGGATCTGTCACCCTCCTCTTACCTTCGAGGGTGACACATTCACGTGCAAACCCCATGCCCGGACATGCACATATATTCATAATTGAAAATAATATAAATAAAATCTTTAAACCAGTGAAAGCAAGTCAGCTTTAATAAGCAATCAATATTCCTGGGAACTTCCCAAATTCTCTGCCCACCTGTTGATATATTTTAATATATTTCCTTAGTTGGTTTTACCAACCTAGGAAAATGGGCCAGTAAGTAGGTAAGAATATTTATTTTATGAAGATCTGGGTTCAAATCCCCAGCGCCCATGTGAAATCTGGGCACAGCAATGTGTGCCTGTATTCTCCAGCAGAGAGTGTGTGTGTGTGTGTGTGTGTGTGTGTGTGAAGAGGATGGTATATGTAGCACTCAAGCACTCACAGGTCAGCCAGCCTAGCTCAAACAGTAAGTTTTTCTGGCAATGAAAAACACTGTCTCAAGGCAATAATGCAGAGAGCAACAAAGGAAGGACCGAGCACCTGCTCTGGACTCTCTGTGTGTGTGCATGCCTACCCACACACTCACATGCACATGCCTACCCACACACTCACATGCACATGCCTACCCACACACTCACATGCACATGCCTACCCACACACTCACATGCACACAGAACACATATGCAGCACAGAAGCATGCACACCAAACCAAATAACCCGTTTTACCAACTCTCAGCCAACGGTGAATCCACTGACAAACCTCTAGCCTTCAAAACTAACCGCAGTCCCTAACAGCCCCTGAAGGCAGCCTGAGCCACTCTGCTAAACCTGAAGAAAGTAATTTTATAATGAATAAACCTTTAATGGTCCTTTAGTCTGAAAGCACGCATGAGAGTGCGAGACTAAATACGTTAACACTGCCTAGTTTTAGCATATGCTCTCTAACAATGATGAGAGAGAAACTGGTTACAAATGAGACTCTAGAAAGGTCTATGTCTAGGTGAGTGATCTCAGAAAAACATGTGTCCAATGGAATAACCATTATAAGGTTAGAGGAGGAAAAAAAAAATCACAAAAATCCTTGAGACCTTATCAACTTCTACTTTTAGGATTCTTAGAGTCTATCGTCAGCCTCTGCCCTTCCTCCTCTGAGTTTCCAGCTACCCTGGGCACTACAACCCCAGCAGGAAGATGGCTAGTGATATTTACTGTCCTGCAGGGCATCTGGCTAGCCTGAGGCCGGAAATGTACGTCACCAGGAGAGAAGTCATTTGTTGGCAGGCCTAGAGGAGAGTCTTGCAAGCAGGGGTTTAGTGGCAACTGAACCAACTGCTAAACCCAAGATTCCATTGCATAGGCACCACCACAGATGAGTGGTTTGGGAAGAGGTCCATTCCAAAAAAAAAAAAAAATGAGGTTCAGATGTTATTTTCAAATGCACACGCTCATCCAAAGAGTACCCCTCTCTCTAAGGGATAATATTTAAATTTGGTGTCTAGGAGAGGCCAGGGCCCAAGATGTTTTTCTCTCTTTACAGCTTTTAGGAGAGAGATGTATAAACCTGCTGCGTATATGATAAGATTGGGGCAATCTAAAACAGCAGCTGTTTCCTCTAGCCCTACCCAAGACTGCAGCTAAGAGTGTGAACACCACCAAGTCAGAGGAGTCGGAAAGAACAGGAGGGGGTGCTCTTTGGATGAGTGTGTGCATTGGAGGACTGTGGACCAACAGTGTCTTCTAAACACAACAGTGCCACAATGAGCTCCCAGCAGCTATGGATGCCTGCACAGACCTGCAGAAAGAAGGTCAAAGGGACCCAACACTCCTGGCTATTGACAGTCCACAGCTTCTGGGGAGAGAGAGTCCGTTCTAAGGACGTGGCCCTGGTGGGGGACCACATAACGTCCTATGGCACTGTATCAAAAACCTGGATAAACTGGACTCATCCAGTAAAGAGGGGTAGGATAAAAAAGGCCCCAAAGTTGGGAGGAGGTAAGAAGATCAGGGTAGATTTGTGGGAGGAGAAAAGTTGGGAGTGAATAAGATCCAAACACATTGTATTTGCATGACTGAAATTCTTAAGAGTTAACAAAAATATTATATTAAAAAGGTGAGGAGGTGGAGCAATAGAATTACAAAGTGAAGTGGCCTGGCCCATGTGTGATTGTCTTCATTTGAAAGGAAATGGTCCCACTAGGCTCTTAGGGAGTGGCATTATTAGGACTTGTATCCTTGATGGAGTTGGTGTGGTCTTGTTGGAGGAAGTGTGTCACTGGGGGTGGGCTTTGAGGTTTCAATTGTTCAAGCCAGGCCCAATGTCTCTCTCTTCCTGGTGCCTGCAGATTAGGATGTAGAACGCTCAGCTCCTTCTCCAGCACTATGTCTGCCTGCACACTGCTATATTTCCCACCATGACAATAATGGACTAAACCTCCAAAACTGTAAGCAAGCTCCAATTCAATGCTTTCCTTATTAAGAGATGCCTGGGGTCATGGGGTTGTGGTATAGAAGCTAGGATTCTCTACGCCTCCCCCGGAGAACACAGATTGGAGCCACTGCTGCAACATTCTCACAGTGACTGCCTCAGAAGGTTAGAGGTAAGCAGCTCGTGTGAATTAAGCCTGGGCGGGCAATCAAAAGGTCTTCTGGTTGTGTGGTCACTCCCAGCATTTTCCTGGCACAGCACGTGCCAGCCAGACTGTGCGGCCACTGCCCACTGTCAAAGGAAGAGCCACCTGAAAAGTTCTTCAGGGACTGGAATCCAATGCAACATTGGGCTTGTCCAAGATGAGAGGCAGATAGAAACATTAGTCAAATTATGCTGCCAAAGACCAAACACAGGAAAGCCCTTTGGAGCACGTGGTGAACCTAACCCAAAAGATAAGGGCCCTGAAAGGTTAAAAAAAAAATCCCTTCTCTTACAAATCTACCATCTTTTCTGGGTGTGGCAAGAGGCCATGTCTGTAATCCCAGCACTGTGCAATGTTAAGACAGGTCAATCACAAATTCCAGTCTGCTTGAGCTACACAGTGAGATGCTCTATCATAAAACAAAGCAAAGCAAAACAAAACAAAACAAAACAAAGCAAAACAAAACAAAGCAAAACAAAAACAAAATCCCACGAAAGCATCTAACAAAAGAGACTGACTGACCAATACCACCAACAAAACAGTCGTTTTACGTAAAGTAATTCCTTTTCTCTTCATTGTAGCAGAATAAAATATTTCTCCGGCTTCTCCACCTATCTCTTTTACCCTTGTTTGCTTTAAAAGCCCACCAGCCTGGACAGTTTAGTTAATATTCAGATCTCAGCTCACGCTGGCAAGCCTGGAGCTCATTAAAACGATTGCCTCACAGGCATCTACAATTCCAACATCTGATTTACTGCTGGTAAATATGATTAAGACGAGCACTGGTCTTCTAATAGTGCCATAGGACACGTTAGGATTCACCGTGATTATTGAAAACATTCCTAGTTTGAGTCCCCAAAGCACAACAGTGCTGGGGTTCCGGGCCCCAGAATAGGAGATCTGAAATTGTGCAACATATGTGTTTAGCAGACCAACATGAGTCAATGTTTGGTTTGACTGACTTGAGGATTGAGTAATCAAGTCTGCAAGCAGCAATCCATTTCAGTTCGGGATGAGAACTGCTACTTGCAATTTAATTTGGGGGTAAAATGTCAAAAACAAATGGAAATTCCATCCATCTTTCTGTACTCTGAAGTCCCAAGGGATGGAGTAGGGCTCCCTGCCCCAAGCCACTACATAAATGCTAAGTGCGTGGTGACATCTGACCTTCTCTCGTGGGTGCCAACCAGCCCCATTCAATTTAAGTCACATTAATTCCTGCTTTCAAAACCTAAACTTTGCAATCAGTGAACACATTAAAAATTGCTGAATTGTGCAGCTTAAACGAGCAAATTATATGAGGAGGTATGCTAATTCCATCTTAGCAATGCTGCCTAAAATAAAACGTAATGTAAGACATTTAGGGCTGGGACAGCTCATCCTTAGGATATATGCCTAGCAGGAGTGAAGCCCTAGGTTCAAAAACAAGTACTGCCACCAATAATTAACTAAAGAAATGAAAGAAAACCTTAAGTATTAGAAATTAAAACAAAGTCTCTTCCAGTCATGAAATTGATAATTTTTTTTAAACCTTTGTTGTTTTTTTTTTCGTCTATTCTTCTCACTATACTCTTGGTGTGATGGGCACTCTCAATACTAGTAGCATAAAATAACTGACACGGTGTCTTGAGAAAATTAAAGAAACATGTATAAAAAGCTCAAAGCCTCCATATCCCTTTTTATAAGTTATCTAAAGAAATAGTTTTTCTCAAAAAACAAAAACAGAAACACACTATTGGAGGGGTTGTTCTTATTAGCAACAATACAATGCAAATAGCTGAAAATTTAACTATAGACTCACAGGGCATCCACACTATTCAGTCACATAGGGAAAAACTCACGGAAATAGGATAGGTAGGCATTGTGGAGCTGTGGGGAAAATGTAATACTGCACAGCCACATAAGACATAAAAGATGACAGCACATGTGTGTGTGAGAAAGAGAGAGTCGGGGGAGAGGCAGGGACAGAGACTGAGCAACCACATAAAGACATTGGTGGTGGTAGTAGTGGTGGGTTTGTGTGTGTGTGTGTGTGTGTCTGTGTGTGTGAGAGAGAGAGAGAGAGAAAAATAGAAAGAAAATAGAGAGAGAGATTGAGAAAGAGAGAGCAATGAAGCAACCACATAAAAAGACATTGGGCTGTGCTGTGCTGTGCTGTGCTGTGCTGTGCTCTGGTACACTGCATGTGTAAGTAGGAGGACAGAGGCTTGCTGGTCAGCCAGCCTAGCTCATAGCTGAAATGGTGAGCTTCAGGTTCCTTGAGAGACCTTGTCTTAAAAAAATAATGAAAGAACCATTAAAGAGCTATTAAAGAAGGTGTTTCTATGTCAACCTCTGGCTTCCACATGCACTAAGAAGGATGAGCATACTCTCCCACACAGATGCAAAAATAAATAGATAAATAAATAAATAAATCCTCCAAACTGCATCTGTGATGTTAGCTTATTGTCCAAGAGAAATAAGAGCGGGAATACAGTGAAACATTCAGTGTTAGCTTTATCTGGCTGACGATGCAAGTATCACTTAGATTTTCCCTCTCATGGCTTTTTTTTTTTTCCTCCAGACTTCTGAATTGAACAATATGCATCATTTATATAACCAGACAGCATAAATATTCAATCCCCTCCTTAAAGCAAATACACACCAGGCTGGATTTCACAGCACGGGAGCGCTGTCTGAACTCATTAGCAACTGCAGAAGCACTCTGCTGCGCTGCTTGTTGCTTGGAGACGTTTCCCTCAGAACCTTCTCTGCTCTCTGGAGACCACCCTCCCAGGGCTCCTGGTTATTTACTTCCTTTTATTTACAAACTCACAAAGTATTCCTCTGTACCCCTTTTTATAAGATCAGAGCAGCCTTTAAGTTAGAGACGATAAGTAATGTAGACGCGGGGCCTGCCTGGGCGGAGGAACCAAGAGCAGGAGCCGCTGGCCACCCTTCTTAGTGCCATTATCTGCTGAGGGGCTTCGCTCTCACTCCTCAATGTTCTAGGCCTTGTTTCTCCTTCCGTGACTGGAGCACCAGGTATCTACCTAGTTCCTCTGTGTGTGTGTGTGTGTGTGTGTGTGTGTGTGTGTGTGTGTGTGTGTGCGCGCGCGCGCGTGCGCGCATGCTCCCACCTCTATATGCAGGTGCCCTCAGAGGACAGAAGAGGAGGACATTGGCTCACCTGGAAGCTGCCTAATGGGTGCTGGGAACCTGGCTCAGGTCCTCTGTAACAACAATAACTAACTGCTAAGCCATCTTTCTAGCCCCTCCCTCTTTCTTACTCTCATCACATCCTATCACTTCTGGGTTTACTTTTTTCTCCTACCCTTTAGCACCTCCAATGTAAGACTAAATGTTTACCTAGCACTGCACTAAGGAGCAACTATGTCCAGCTAATTATACTTCCAAGAACCTGTCCATCTCACGGCCTTTTAATGAATCTGATCATGTCATTCCTCAAGCTAGGAAACCTTTAATGGCTATAACTGGCTCAGGAGTTAAGTCTAGATTCTTCCAAGACCTTCCAGGTACCAAGCTGTCTTTTTAACCTCTCTCTCTGGCCCTCTCTCTTCCTACCCCACCTCAAGCACCCCCTTCGGGTAACTCCTCCTTACCTGGCTGGCTCCCGTGTATGTTCGCTCATATAACTGCATGATACTTGCATCGTCATAACTGCCTCCTTTGTCAAACTACTCCACCCTGACTCTGCCTGCTCTAAGTGGCTCCACGGTTTCAGGCATCTCTACGACACCCTGTGCATGATTGGCTCATGATGTTTATGTGAACATCTCTCTGGGTGGTGTAGGCCCCTTGCTGAACTAGGCTGTGTAGACTAGGGGAGGATAGTTTTGTACATAGTAGTGAGTAAGTTGGCTGTATTTTCAAAAATTCTACACTTTTGTATATTCTAAGAAATTAAAGCATCCCTCTCACCTTTCAAAATCACATCTATATCTAGCATAGTTACATAGGAACCACACACACACACACACACACGAGAGAGAGAGAGAGAGAGAGAGAGAGAGAGATACTTGCCTCTTGCACCTCTAAAGAGGACTCTGTAGTGTTTCTCTAGTCGTTTGGCCATGTAGTTGGCATTTAGAATGGCGATTTCTGTGGCTTCTTTGAGGCCCTTTCCACCCATCATCTGCAGCAAAGAGAAAAGGAGCCAGCAGCCATTGAGTGGATGAGGTAAAAGTCAAGACACTAACAGATCCCCCAGATCAGTTTGTTCAATGGTGAGCTCACCATTTCAGCATGGCTGCAGATTAAAAACGAATGGAAAATTCCAGAAAGGAAATCTGTTAGTCTCCTCCACACTTGAATTTTTTTTCTTTTTTTGTTTTTTGCTTTTGTTTGTTTGGTTGGTTGGTTGGTTTTTTTGAGACAGGGTTTCTCTGTCTAGCCCTTGCTGTCCTGGAACTCACTCTGTAGACCAGGCTGGCCTCAAACTCAGAAATCCGCCTGCCGCTGCCTCTTGAATGCTGGGATTAAAGCCGTGCGCCACCACGCCCGGCTGAAAATTTTTTTTTCTTTCAATGCTAATTTTACTTATTTTTCTTTTTGGGGGCGGGGTCATAGCAACAAAGCCTGAAAGTAGGGCACAGCTGACTGCCTGCTACTGCTCTTCAAAGAGAAGAAAAAAAGAACTGTTCTTAGAAATGTTGTAATGTGTATTTTTCATTTATGTGAATTTAAGATGTAATGAGAATTTTGAGGAATCTGATGAGATCTTGGCCAAAGTCCACCAGATCAATTTTGTGTGGTTAGCCTTTCCATTGCCCACAATGAGGAATGTAAATGTTGTTCATGTTTGTGTATAGCAACTGCCAGCCTCAATCTTTTCTTATTTTGGTGGTGAGTCCTTGCCATCATACAGGGTGAAGGACATGAAGGGCAAAGGGTTTAAAAATCAAGATTACACCAGTGTTCATGACTGAGGGACCTCACATCCAAGCACACAACTGAACAAAACAGCGGTTCAAAGTTCAAAGTGAAGAGAGAGCAATGTGACCCTAGTGAGCCATCTGAAAGTGAATGGTAAACTCTACCAGAACCTTGAAAACAAGCAAATGAGGGGAGGTTGGGTCTGGGAATAGGGTGTTGGGGAGTGCCGAGTGAGAGGACTGACAACAGCTTACAGTGGGAAAGGCACATGACTGTCATCTGGGAGTCACCGCAGCAGCGTGGATTAGGATCTCAAGTCCTAAGTCTTTGCTTTGACATGGACATGGCCCAGCCAACTTCCCACTTCCCTTCCTACATGATGGTGGCTCCAAGCACAAGGACACATCAGTTGGGTTTTATTCTCAGTGGGATGGGGCCAAAGCGCATGCTGGTGAGACCAGGCAGTGACAGTAGAAGGACATCAGGAGGGGTTCAGGGGCATCGGGGAGAGAGTATCCACAATGGGTGCAGAGGATAATGAAGAAGCTCCACCCAGTGTGTCTATGGGAGAAGTAATAGCCTGAAATAAGATAAGGCTCAAACAAACACTACTTACTTAGCTTTAACACTCATGCTCGGTTTGGTATTCTGGGCTTATGACCAAAACAGCCTTAGGGACTTTACTTTCTATATGTAAGAAACCATCTCCAGACCAAATTTGTTCGTACAAATAGCCCAATTTTACAGGATCCATGGATCAAAGGGAACTGGGGGTTTGGTTGTTTGCAAAGAAGACAATTTTCATTCTCTTCGGGCGTGTTCCTCTAATTTGCAAACGACTTGCACAACATTTCAAAGGCAGCTTCAAGGCTCCAGGGCACAGAACTGTTGCCTTTGCTTCCAATAAACTTTTCATTAAAAATCATAAATGAAGCTGGGCATGCTTGAATGAGATGCATGCTGGGAAGGCCAGGACTCGGGAGACAGACGCAGCTGGGTTAGGAGCGCAAAGACGCCTGTCTCAAAAACAAAAACAAAAACAAAAATAAACCAAAAAGGGGGGGGAACAAAAATAAAGTAAGAATTATAGGGACTGGAGAAATGACTTAGTGCTTAAAAAAACTGGCTGCTCTTCCTGTTTTCAGGACCCATACAGTGGCTAATACCTAAATGTGCCATTCCAATCCCAGGCAATCTAATATACCCAAAAGGCACTGTATAGACACAGTACACAGACATATAAACGGACAAAACATCCATAAACATACAATAAACAAAGTCTCAAACTATTACGTAAAAAGAAGTCATAAATACCGGGCAGTCTCATGACCATCCATGCCTATAGTCAGTCCCACACTTAGGGGGCTGATACAAGAGAATCATAGGCTTGTATCCAGACTGGACTATATAAGGAGACTGGGTCTCAAAATAGAAAATAACAATCTTCTAAAGAAGAGTCATAAATGTCATCGCATTCAAACAGAGCAAGCCCCACAATTACCCAGCACAATTTGTATAGTTGAGTTTGCGATTTTGTCTCACTCGAGGCTACCCTTTCTTTAACAAGAGCCACTGGTATGAAAAGGCTGCTCTAATTAACAACCTAGCAAGAGTGCCTATTCACAGATTGGACCCTAGGACGTGGGCAGGCCAGTCTGAACAAGAACTGCATAAAATCAATTCCGGCTTGAATATTTCCGTGGAGAAGGACAAGGGGGGTAAGCCGACTCTCTCGGTCAAGCTCAATTACCCCTAAAATCACAGTTCCCCAAGTCCTGAGACTGCTCAGGGTTCTAGAACCACCCCCAAATTCTCGATACATCATATCTCATCCTCCGTGCTGCCAAGAAATGCACACTATCCTGTACCCCAGGATCGCAGCAAAGCGTCACGATGACCACGCACAGTGCTTTTCACTTGCATGGAGCTGTGTGTACCCAACAGGAAACCAAATGACGCAGCCAGAACAGCCGCATGACTCATGGAACTTAATCATGTCTGGAAAAAATGTAAAGCCATCATGAGAGCCCAAAGAAACAGATGAAACAGTTCTGGGTGGCTCTTTCTAGAAGGTTTCCCTCTACCCCAGTCATCAGCACTGTCCCCTGGGTCCCTTCTCAGGTCACAGATTTCATTTTTGGCCCCTCTGAGAAAGTGAGTCCCACCGCCCCACAGTCACGCGTGTTCTTAAGCTCACCTTAATGTAAGCCCATGAAATGGGCAGGATGGAGCTGGAACCCCACGGGGCTGCACTGACAGTGCCCACGGGCCAGGTGCCTTCAGTTGGCTTTATGGAAATGACGGGGTGGCTGGGCAGAAAGGGGCTGAGGTGCTTCTTCCTGTGTTGGTTTAAAGCGCACATTGAAATGATGCGGAAAAGACGCAACTGAACCAAGTGGCCACCGTCTCTAGGAGCTCTGAACACTCATGGTGGTAGGGACATGACACTTGTAGGGGACAAATTACCAGAAAGCAACTCAGGTGGATTCTCTCAATTCATTTCTCTCTCCCTCCCTCCCTCCCTCCCTCCCTCTCTCCCTCCCTCCCTCTCTCCCTCCCTCCCTCCCTCTCTCCCTCCCTTCCTCCCTCTCCTCCCTCCCCTCTAGTAGCTTCCAAGGACTGTGGTGGACAACTTGGCAGCGGCAGCCCCACACAGCCTCCTCATAGCAACCTGCATCCTTCAAGCTATCTGTTGGCTACGGCAGGCTGCTGATCTGATGCCCCTGCCCTCCACTTGGAGCCTAACCCACGAACACTGCCCTACTATGCACCCTCTGAACCACCCGGGACACTCATTAGCTATACGTAATATAGATCAAAAGGAAAAGACAGCCGGGCTCCCAGCAACGCTAAACACATCCCTGCCCCGATCACCACCACACATTTTGAAAACTCCAGGAGCTCTGGATAATGCTGTTACTATAGCGAGGAAACGATCAACAGCTAAAATATATTCCGTCATCCATGTTGACGTCAACCAGTTACCTCTGGTAATAAAATTTGTTTCCACCTTATTCATCAAAGACATGATGAAAATTAAACCTAAATGGAGTTCGCTGTCTGCCTTCCAACTAAATCACTCTCAATATTGTCATAAGCTTTTTTTTTTTTTTTTTTTTTTTGGTTTTGTTGTGTTGACAGAGTTTCTCCGTGTAACAGCTCTGGCTGTCCTGGACTTGATCTGTAGAATAGGCTGCTCTTGAAATCACAACGATCTGCCTGCCGCTGCCTCCCGACTGCGGGGAATAAAGGCAAGTGCCACCACACCCAGCAATTATAAGCTATTTTTTTTTTAAGGAAAAGTGTAATAAATAAATAAATAAATAAATAAATAACTCTTGGAAATGTGCGGTCAAATCCATGACACAGGTACTAACATTCTAGCTCTGACCCCTTATACTTTAGAACGGCTTCCTGCTCATTGTTTAACAAGCATGCTCTCGGAGCCCAGAGAGGCTGAGTGGATACCATGGTTACTAAGTGAATACCGTTTTTTCTTTGGACCTAATCTAAAACACTCCAGCTGTGCATCCAGCTGCTGGAAGTGCACTAGACATGAAGGTTAATTCCTCGGACTTGAAGACTCGGATAGGAAGAATAAGAAGTTTTGGGCCATGCATGCTGCTTTCTAAACAATCCCGAAGCCAGCACCCCACAACTCACACTCCGATGGGCCCCATGCCAGGACCGCCCCCTCCGTGGGGAATGCAGAAGGTCTTGTGAAGATTTAGGTGAGAGACGTCTGACCCAAAGTCCCCAGGGCGGCAGATTCCCACCTATCCAAAGGGAAAGAGCGAAAGTCAACTTCCTAGCACGCAGGAAGGACATGCTGTTCTGGGCTGTTTGTCTCCCCAGGAAAGGAGCAGCAGAGCCACACCCATAAAGCCCACAGAAAAGCTTCCTAGGGGCCGGTGAGCTGGTTCAGTGAGTAAAGGCGTTTGACACTAAGTTTTACTACCTGAGTTTGATCCCGAAGACCCACTCCAGCAAGTTCTCCTTTGACCTCCACATGCACACACACACACACACACACACACACACACACACACACACACACACAAACTTAAATATTTACCGTAAAAGGTGTTCCTAAAAGATTCTGTAGACAACCTGGCATTCCACAGTCAAAGTGACTGTGGTTTCTTTGGAAATGGAAACTGAACCTTTAGCCCTATTCAGATTTAAAAACACGCGCTGGGGCAGTCCTTAACTAAATATCTACCTTAGGAGAAAGGAGAGGCAGCACTACTAACCCTGAGCTGCAATGTGTTCACTCTATGGAACAGGCAGCTTTTACAGGATCAGCACCACCTTCCCTGGCCAGTTCAAGGCTGGGTATTTATTATGTGCACCTAGACTCTGGGTCCTAGAGGATGCTGGGCTGAGGAGGAGGGAGTGAGGCTGCCAATTTTCCTGAGACAATACAGATACCTAGCTGCGCTATTCAACTGGGAATCCAGCCGCCGATGAAGGTGGAAAGACACGTTTGCTGCTGAAGCAGAGCACGACCCCTGGACTGCACTTATGAACGGAATCAAACGATTCAAACGAAGGAAGGAAAAAGTTAAGGAGGCAGTTGTTCACTGGCAGTCACTCCTGCAACCGAGGAAGGCAGGACTGAATCCCTGGAGGTCCTGATGATGTTAAAAACCCCAGGTAAAGTGGGCCATGGGAACTGAGCATCTACCAATGGCTGCCCAGAACTTGGTTCTAAAACTCCATCATCTAGGGAACTGAGAACTTGCCAGGTCATGTCCCCGGAGGAATGGCACTCCTGACAATATAAGCTGCTTGGTTTCACAATAAAATTAACCTTTAAAAAATTAAAAAGAAAACTCTATATTCCTTTTCCAACGGGCACTAAGTATCTGCACCTGGGCATTCATGTTCGCCCCGTCGAGGTAGACCTGTCCTCCGTGTTGGTGAATCAGGGCGCACACATCGCCGATATTCTCTTCAAATACACCATTGGTAGATGGATACGTGATCATGATGGCGGCCAGGTTCTCCTTGTGTTGGTCCACCTGTGGAGAGCGGGAAATGGGGAGAGGAAGTGATCTATCTGATCCTTTCTCAGCCAAGACTTCTCTTTTTATTTTCGCTTTTTATTTTATAGGATGAGGGAAGGTAAAATCTTGATGTTTGAATTCTTGACAATATCTCAGTCTACAACTGTGGTTGCTGCACAACCAAATGGTCCTTCATAAATCACCCCAAAGCAGCAGCAAAGCCCTTTTAGGATAAAGACATCAGACTTTGGATATGGCTCAGGTGACAGAGGGCTTTGCCTAGCATGCACAGAGAGAGCCCCAGGCTTGCTCCCTGTGCCAATTAAGAGCAGTAAGCGCCAATAACGAAGCACTGAGTAAACAGAGCTATCCTGGGTACACTGTAACCACTGGTTACATGAGACTGCATCTCAACAAATTAAGCCAGAACCAAGAGGCTGCTCAGAAGACTTTTGAATAGCTTGAGTCCAGTTCTGTAAAATGGTTCTGCTTTGGTTCAAACCACCTCAAAAAATGATCTCAGGCTGTTTGGATGGTGGTGGGGAGGTGTCTCTCTGTTCATGACTAATCTTCTAGCTAGCCTTTCTGCTCATTTCTGTTTGTTTGTTTGTTTGTTTGTTTGTTTTGCTGTACACAGTCCTACCTTCCTTCCCACAGAAGCGTGGTAAGTGTTGTGGTTTTCATAAAAATCTCCCCCACTTCCGTTGTTTTGGAAACAGGTTTGTTTTGTTTGTTTGGCTGGTTAGTTTGGTTTGGGATTTTTTTTTTTTCTTGGTTCCTTGAGACAGCGATTCATTGGGTAGCTCTGGCTGTCCTGGAACTCATTCTGTAGACCAGACGATCCTGGAAATCAGAGCTCCATCTGCCTCTGCCTCGCAAGTGCTGGGAATTACAGGCGTGCACCACCACCACCACCAGGCTGTACTCAGACTGACTCCTAGCTTTGTAGCCAAGTATGGCTTTGAACTCCTGCCTCTCCTTTGAATTGCTGGTGTTACAAGTGTGTGTCACTGTGCCTACTTCACTCCCCACCCCCCCACCCCCAAGAAAGCAACTGTACATAGTAGGGTAATTCTACTTGGTTTTTCTTGGCAAGTAAATGAGAGCAGCGGTAATAAGGGAGGAAAATCAACTCATATTCCATATATTCTATATTGGACAAGTTTGATAACTACAAGGGACCCAGAATATTTCCAGGGGGGAAAAAGGCAATGGAGAGGAAGTGGAGGGTGGAAAAGATGAACGGGGCTGTGCGTTTTCAGCATCCTTTCGGGGGCTTTTGCGTAGGTTCTCGGTACCCATGCCTAATAACCCTGACAGAATCACACCACTATTTCACCAATTTCCCTTCTACTTAAGATGCAGCCTCCAGTCCACTGGTGGAAAACAGATATGGTTGCTAAGCAACCTCTTCCTGGAGGTTGAGAGATTGGGAGTGGGGGTTGGTGTTGGAAGGAACAGGAACAGTTGCCTGGAATCCAGTGCAGCCCTGTTGGGAGGCTTACAAAATCCGCATGTGTGCTTTAATTCCCAGTGCAACTGTGACTGTCTGAACGTGAATGGAGAAATCTGAGGGCTGACAGGGAAGCAGGCCCTGCCTTCATACCACGGTATCACAATAAATATTTCATTCGTTATATTCCAAGTGGAAGAATCAGGGCTGAGGGGGTCCGTGAAAAGACCCTTCACTCTGTGAGGCAGGGAGGGGGGTGGGAGACATCCTCCACGGGGTTTTAATTGGGGACCAAAAATACGATTGCTTTTTATTTTTCTCTTTCCCTTAATGATGGTTAGGTTTTTAGCTTTGTATTCTTTCCCTACAGACCCATTTAGAGAAGGGATCAATGTCTTTCATTACACACAAGAGTAGACAAAGTTGACACTGTCCGATTTCACACCCCTCCATCCCCACCTCAGACCTCCCCAGGCCCTTTCCTAACCATGACATCACCATCATCTGTCCCCTCCCAGCCCAGAGTGCTCCAATCTCTGATGGGGAGGGTGAGTACCATGGCCTTGAGGTGAGCCACATCGATGTTCCCGTATCTGTCCACCTCCACAGGCTGGATCTTCATGCCCGCCATGTGAGCGCTTGCTGGATTCGTTCCATGTGCTGACTTAGGAATGAGACAGACCTTGCATGCACAAGGGAAGGAGGCAGAAAAGGAGAAAGAAAAAGAAAAAAATAATCACCAGGATATTTCAAATTAGAGCAAAGCCTCCTAGCATGACTGTCTATGACACACGTTAGGTGCCACGTGTTTTCACCAAAACCAGTGCCTTGAACTCTGTGGTCATTAGTGTGGTTACTGCAAAAACCATGTCCTGAAGGGGAATTTCCGTTTGAATCCCCAAAGACATCAGAATGCCTTCGCATGAAAGCCAGGTCCGTGCCCTTTCTAACCTCATCTTACACATAGCATATGGAAAGCACCTTCTTAACAACAAAAGGTTGCAAGTTGATCTCTAGGACTCCAACCCCACAACTTCAGGGCTGCTGTTGGCTGAACCAGGACCGATGGCAATGACAGACACGCCCAGGGCCTCCCTAGGCCAACACAACTGTGTCAACACTGACTGAGTCCTTACTCAGCTGTAAATGATTAGTGTGAGGACCAAACACTCTGCAAAGAGAGTGATCAGTGGACCCTGTGCCCAGGATCCACAGTGCAGTAGGTGACTGACAAAATGGGACACGGCTTCACTGGGAAAAAAATCAAGGGACCGTGTCTCAAGACCACAGACGACATTGTAACCAAAAGACCGTTGGATTTGGATTGGGACTTGAGTGCTGGGATGAATGAAGCCAGGTCCTTGGTCACGTCTGGCGACTCCTCTTCCACTGAGCCGCATCCCCAATGGGGTCGGGGAGCGGGGAAAGGTACAAAGCATGGCACACAGGTCCTCATGCAGGCCAGGAAGGCCAACGCCCACCCTTGAGCGGCAGCCCCCCAAAAGGATTTTGCCCAAGTTCCCACTGGTTCCCCCACATCAGGAATCGTGACTACAGGAAACTTGCAGTTTGGATCTCAGAGAGAAACAGCACAAGAGAGGACAGGACAGAAGTTTCCTGGTAGAACTCAAATAATCTCCTACCCTGAAAAAAAAAAAAAAAAAATCACAGAACCAGTATGGCATCTCCTCTGGGGAGGGGTTATACAAATGGGCTTCCAGAGGAAAAATGCAGCTTTTAGATGATTCCTCCAAAACAGAGGATGACTGAAGAAAAGCGTGACTGTCTCCCGAGAGGCTTCAGTATCAGATGGAAACAGATGCAGAGACCCACAGCCAAACATCAGGCAGAACTGGAGGAGTAGCGTGGATGTGTAGAGGGACAGGATTAATCAAGCCAGAGGGGGTCTGAGACACCACAGAGTCAACTAACCCATTTCCATGGGGGCCTGAGGGGCTGACCTAGGCCCCCTACACATTTGTAGTCTGTGTGCAGCCTGATCTTCAGGTGGGTGCCTTAACAATTGGAGCAGGGACTGTCTCTGACTCTGCTGCCTGTCATTGGATTCCCTTCCCCTAGACAGGCTGCCTGGTCGGGCCTTGCTGGGAGAGGATGCTCTTAGTCCTGCTGTAACCTGATGTGCCAGGGCACAGTGATACCCAAGGGGGGCTTCCCCTTCTCTGAAGAATAGGGGAGTGGGTAATGGGGGAAGGGATTTATAAGAGTGAGACTGGGAGGAGAGGAGGAACAGTGGGGGATGGGGGAAGGTGTGTGACTGGGATGTAAAGTGAATAAATTAGTGAGGAAAAAAAACCACGTGTATGCAAACACACACAAGCCCACATACACACACACACACACACAGATATACTCAAACATACACACATGAATACACTCACACAGAATGGAGGGTAAGGCCGGATGGTTCGGCAGTTAAGAGTAGGTATACTCTCAAAGACTGCTTGAGTTTATTCCCTTCCTGTCTACTCTGTGGGCACCTGCACTTGCACATGGACACATAAACACCATGCCATCCTCTAGCTACAGAGGGAGCAAAAATTTTTCGGGATGTTAAGCCGGGCGTGGTGGCGCAGGCCTTTAATCCCAGCACTTGGGAGGCTGAGGTAGGTGGATTTCTGAGTTCAAGGCCAGCCTGGTCTACAGAGTGAATTCCAGGACAGCCAGGGCTATACAGAGAAACCCTATCTCGAAAAACAAAACAAAACAAAACAAACAAAAAACAAAGAAGACCGGCACCCAGGAGGAAGGTGGCCTTCGGAGAAGAGGAGAGGCAACAGGTCCTCCCTAGCTCCACAGAGAAAGAAAGGCATCTGCCAGCACCAGGAAGACAGTTTCTGATTCTGCCCTTCAGCTTTAAGACAGTCCCTGAGTGCTGTCACAAGACACTGAGTTTACAGCCATTTGTTAAAGCAGCCATGGGAAATCAATCGCACCCTGGAACAGTAGAGACGGGCGCTGTAGACACTCTAGAGTCTGGGGAGATTGGACAACTTTAAGCTGCTTTCACCCTAAAGTTAATTTCCTCTCACCCAATTTCATCAGTGTTCTGCTGGACACAGAAGTATCAGGACCCAGAATTGATGTACTGGATTCTCTCAGGTGAATCCAACCATGGTACATGGTTTATATATCCTTTAGGGGGATGCTCTATCCTCACTTCCAGGAAGCCTGTGTAGAAGCACAGACTTCATCCTCAAAGAATTACTGATGGTATCACAGATTAAAACGTACGTATTTTCCAGAGATTAAAACCCAGCAAAAGCTATGACTGCCTCAGACATTCAGGAAGAGAAATGGTTCTCAAAATTTAATTTTTTTTTAAAGGCATAGATGTGTTGATGTGAGAGCCCAGTGTTCTGTCCTTCCATAGGAAACTCAGCCTCTCGTCAGAACATTCGAGTTGAGATTTGACCAGCAAAGTGAAAAAACGGAATTATAGAGTGCTTTATGCCTGGAACATGGTAATTGCTAAATGTTTGTTAAATAATTCAATTTTATTTTCAAATTAAACTGATGAATCATACACTTGGGCCTTCTACTTCAGGAGCCTCTGAAGCTGACCCAAAGCGACTGTGGAGTCATATCCAAAACCTGCTGGAAGGCAGAGAACCATGAGGGACCTGGGCGGTTCTGTAACTTCTCCGACTCGTTTTTAAATGAGAAGGGTGTGTTTGACTGAGCTCCATCAGAGCCTATGGTGTGGGAGCAGCTGACATCACTAATGTGGAAATCTTCCCTGGTTATTTGAATAAGTCATTCTCTTCTCTAAAAATGGGCTAAAATTAAAGCTGTTTGTCTAGAAGGCAGTCAGTGTTTCCAGACTGCCGGATTCTGTCCATGTTTCTGAGCTCAGCAGCTAGGAGGGCTTCCCTGCCTTCTTGTTCTACTGTCTAGAAGTGCAGAATTCTGCACTTCCATATGGAATGGCCTCTCACCCCAATGTGCTAGCAGTGTGCACAGTGGTGCCAGCGAAGACATCATACCCGGGGATGGGGAGTGGAGGAGGAGGAAGAGTGGGAGGACTAGGATGTTCAGAGAGGGAGCAAGAGCCCCCAATAGCCAATCACCTAATTCAGAAGATCTCTCATCTGGAGTATCTGGCTTGGTCCCCAACTTCTGTATCAAAGCAACTATTTTCTGGTGTCAGAATGAGGAGATAGGTAAATACTGAGGATTAGGAAGGACCAGAGAGTGGAAAAAACCTAAGTTCTGGCTGGCTCATTATCATTGCTGAGTCCTGGGCCTGCCACAGACTAATGAGGTTTGGGTGCCGTGGTTCATAACCTGTGTATTGTGAGCCCTTTAGCAACCCTCTATGTCCACCAATATTTACATTAAGATTTATAACAGTAGCAAAATTTCAGTTATGAAGTAGTACCATAAATGAGTTTATGGTTGGGGTCACCACAACATGAGGAGCTGTGTTACGGGGTCACAGCTTTAGGAGGGTTTGAGATCCACTGGTTTGATGGCTTCTCTGGCCATCAATGGCTGTGCAGTGTGAATGGTCTCACAGCAAGACCTGCCCCTTGTTCAGGTTCTTAACTGAGCAACCGTGGGGAGGCGAGGACAAGGAACTTCAAGGCTTACAGGTATTTAAAACCTATGAAGGAACAAGGAGTGGGCCATGTGGTGTCCCCCCTCTGCACATCTTAGCTCCATAGTTCCCTTTCTGATTCTATGAATCTAAGGACATGCATAGATCTAAACTAGCCTTTCCTCATAAAGCTAAGAGATGAAGGTTACAAGAAACCAAGTGAATAAATCCACATTGGCATGTCTGTCTACTGTATCATCAGGTCTCTCTGGCTGCTACACTCTCCCTATGCATGCCCAGGGCTCAGTAATTTCTGATTTTACAAATAGCATATTTCAAAAATGGTTAAAAATCAATTCAGGGCTGCGGAGATGGCTCAGCAGTTAAGAGCACTGACTGCACCAGTGATGGCGCACGCCTTTAATCCCAGCACTTGGGAGGCAGAGACAGGCGGATTTCTGAGTTCGAGGCCAGCCTGGTCTACAAAGTGAGTTCCAGGACAGCCAGGGCTACACAGAGAAACCCTCTCGCACCCCCCCCCCCAAAAAAAAAAACAAGAAAAAAAAAGAGCACTGACTGCTCTTGCAAAGGTCCTGAGTTCAATTCCCAGCAACCATATGGTGGCTCACAACCATCTGTAATGGGGTCTGATGCCCTCTTCTGGTGTATCTGAAAGCAGCTACAGTGTACTCACATACATAAAATAAATAAATATTTTTTTAAAAGTCAGTTCAAATGATAGCTATGGTAGAATACATTTGTGAACTCAGCACTTAGGGTATTGAGACAAAACAATTGCACTGTTCAAGTCCAGCCTGAACTATGTACTGAGACCCTATCTCAACTAACGTACAAACATATCCGAACATCAAAACAAGTGGAGCGTGTGCACAGAAAGACAATCTCGGCATCTGGGGAGGTGGAGGCAGGGGGTTGGGTAAGGAGTTCAAGGCGTTCCTAGCTGAACAGAGAGTGTGAGGCCAGCTTGGACTACATGTCTGTAATAATAGCAGTAAAATGGTAAACAAACAAAACCTGATGGTGTAGCTCAGGTCTACAGTATTGCATAAGTATGGGAAAGGCCTGGGTTCCATCTCCAACACCACAGAGGAGGAAGAGGAAGAGGAAGAGGAGGAGGGTGAGGAGGAAGAGGAGGAGGGTGAGAAGGAGGAGGAGGAATTATTATTCTATTCCCAGTGGGAAGACACACTTTTAAAATCAGATGGATAGGCTACAGAGGGAGAGGACATGCCTTGCTCATGTACTTTTAAAGGAAGATGTGAAAGTTTTAAAATTCTTCATTGTAAAATTCAGACTAACCAGAAGGGGGAAAAAATCAGCTTCAATAAGCTCAGAAAGGACATGAGCTTGGGCTGCCATGCACTGACGTGACCCGCTTAGGTAAGAACCTTCTAGAGCTCTCCTGGAACAGTCAGGGCCTGTTTGTCCTGCTCCTGATACCTACCCTAAGAATTCCAGCTCCACAGCTCAGCAGAAAACCTAGCACGGAGCTGGCCTCCAAAATGAAGGGGCCAGGAACAGAGGCCTCCTTTGGCCTTAAGGAGAGGCTTTGCATAGATCACAACACGTCTTTCTGGGACAGTGGTGGTGCCCAGTAGCACCAGCTACGTAGATAAGGACCCCAGTGGTCCCCAGGAGTCACTTTTTTGCAAACCCGACTCTCATGCCCAAAGCAGAGCATGCAGCAGAAATACATCTGCTCCCCAACCTCATGGCTGCTTAGTGCTAGGAACAATCTGCTTAGTGTTAGGGGGAACGTAGTTATTCAGTGGTATCTTACATATGGCCTAGACTATGCTTAGGCTCAAAATTGCTTAATCTTAGGCCCAGGGCTAGGGCGGAGCTAATGAGGAGGGTGGCAATGGCAGCAATAAGGTTCCTGCCTCCTTCTCCCTAGAGAGCACTTTCATGGCCCACTGACTACTCCATATGCTGGGTTTGCACAAAAGCCTTTTATTTCTGAACGTTTTCTGTCACCGTGATTACGTGGGATGTCTTTGATGATCACGTGGCAGAAAAGGGTTTCTTGATTATATGTCTCCCTGTCTACTTCCACCAAGGCTGGAAAGGTAGGTCCCACAGAACAGAAGGGACTCCGAGATCCGAGCCTTCAACCTCCCCCAGGGATCGAGCACCACCTGCCCATGCTCACTCACTGTTCTGTGTCTCTCTCCTTTCTGGTCTAAGTACGCTCTGATGGTGGCCAGTCCGGCGTACTCCCCCTGCGCTCCGCTGCAAAGACAAGAAGAGAAGAGTCAGGCTTGTGGGCTCCAAGCTTTCCCCGTGTTCATTTAGGATTTAGCAGACACTGATTACACATTAGGCAGCCATGGTCCAGGTTCCTATCATATGGCATCTTTATAGAAAGAAGATTAACAGGTTGGCACCAACTAAAGGTGAGCCATGCTTATCAGCTCAGGACCTTAGAATCAACCTGGTCTTACTAGGGGGAATTTGACTGGCTTTAAAAAAAATTGTGGGAATAATAAGGAACCCATTGTCTGGGTTTTTACAAGGGGGAAATTAGAAATTATAAGAAGATATTAGGATCAGTTTGTGGCAAGTCTCATTCCTAAACACACCCAGCACTCAACAAACCCCTCTATGCTGAACTAAGCAATTGTGAAACCATCACCAGGCTCATGTTTTATCAGCTCAAACCAACGAGTCTTTTTCAGAGGAAAGAAATCTTAAAAATGTGACTGCAGCCTAATGATCACGCCTAGAAAAATAAGCTTTTTCCGATACCATCAAATATTGAGTCATGCAAAGGCCACACTATCGCCATGGAAACTTTCCATTCCTATCACACATTGTTCCTGCCCTTTGAATGTGTGGCTGCTAGAAGCCTGCCATTATCTTGCAGGCACCACTTTGAGAGCGTGCTTAATGACTAATGCTCCTGTGAGCAAAGCTGAGACAACTGCAAATGGGTCAGAGTTCTTGTTCTCCATGAAGCAGGGAAGGGGAAGTGAGAGGTATCAGGGCTCTCTGCCTCTCTGCCTCCTTCACAGAGCCTTGTTCTCCACGCTACACTCACTCATTTTTATCTCTCATTTTACAGCTGAAGCCAAAAGTGCCAGCACACTTAACGCCTTTTATTTATTTCAAGAACAAGGAAATGAACGCCGTACGTTGAAAATCACTATCACCTCTCATTACGTGGTCCCCTGCTGCTCTGTCATCTATTAAATGGGGGAATTAAAAACCATGCAGATGTTCTGAATGGTGAGGAAATCCACACCAAGACTGAATCATCCCAACCAACAAGGCCAACTCTATGAGCCCTCCCAAAGCCGACTTAGTCAGGTGACCCTAGCTCCGTCCTATGGCTGTCATCTACCACCCTCCAGCTGTCCAGGCCATCCCTGAACCATATCAAGCCAATTCTCATCCCGGAGTTTTCCACACAGGTCCTTGTGCTGAGCTAGTACCTTCAGCTCCTAATGTGACTGACTTGTTTTCACTAAGTAGGCCCCAAAGAGGCTGGCTATTCCCAAAAGCAAGGTTCTTGTCCACAAATTTAAAAAAAAAAAAAAAAAAAAAGAGGATATAATAAACACTGACTGGTGAATGAGTGACCTTCCTCCAGCAAAACTCTTATTGCAGGTGCTAGAAGAGTTCAGCCGTCAAGGGCATTTCAGCTCTTTTCAGAGGATGGTTAAGATCCCAGAACCCGTGCTGAGCATCTCAGAACTGCCTGAAACACCAGTCATGAGAACCTGATGCCTTCTTCTGACTTCCTTGGGTGGGCGCGCACACGGACGGACACACACACACACACACACACACACACACACACACACACCAATTTTAAGAACCTTATTGTATTTTACCTTACGTGTTCATGTGATCCAAGATCAGCCCGTGCATCTACTGTACATTAAAAGTTACTGCAATGTTCATGCTATGTGCCTGCCTTATCTCAACAAGCTAGACTCGGGGTTCTGTGCATTCCCCACCAGGGACCTAAGGAACTGTAGCTTTATGAAGTGGCTGGGAAAGAAATGCTTAGGAGATTTGCTGGGAATTGAATTCTATCCTTCACCCCTGACAATTCACACACAAGCCTTTCTTCCCCCTTGTAGTAAGGGACTTTAAAAAATGTGTAGTGACACTCCTATTCCTGAAGATAACTGTCTTAGTTAGGGTTTCCACTGCTGTGAAGAGACGCCATGAGCCAGGCAACTTTTATAAAGGACAACATTTAATTTGGGATGGCTTACAGGTTTAGAGGTTGAGCCCATTATCATCATGGCAAAAAGCATGGCAGCATGCAGGCAGATGTGCTGCGAGGAGCTAAGAGTTCTACATCTTGATCTAAAGGTAACCAGGAAATGACTATCTCCCAAGCAGCTAGGAGGAGGGTCTCAAAGCCTGCCCCCAGTGATAGACTTCTTCCAACAGGCCACACTTCCTAATAGTGCCACTCCCTGGGCCAAGCATATTCAAACCACCACAATAATCAACAGCTGTCTAATTGGACTTCAGCCTGCCCAACAGAAGCAAATCAAGCCAGATACTGGAAACCTAGCCAACCACACACGAATAGTAAGATCAAGGATCTTGGAGAACCCATTATAAATCACGTTACCAAAACCCAAGCAAAATTCCTAACTGCATTCTTACAACCCAGATACGCGTAGCCTTCATCTCTTAACAAAGAAACTCCTCTTTGTGCAGATGGAGGCCATTGAAGACAACCATAACTTGTCAAAATGCAGAGAATAAATGATCTCGGGGTGCCTGGCCCTAGTGAAGACATCTACAATACAATTCCTAACCTAACATTTGGGAACAATGAAGAAGACATAGGCAGAAACAAAACTCCTGTGAGACCGTGTCTCCGAAAAATAACGGGGAAGCCACATCCGTGACACTTCAACCATATGGCTATCTAAACATGAGATGAACAAGGGCGACACCAATAGCCATGCTAACAGGGTAGAGGGGAATTTCATGAGGCTCCACCCCTTGGCAAAGAACGGGTAAGTAGCCTTCGCTAGGGATGAACCCCCTTGTTAGTTATCCAACAAAGTGGCAGCCTTAAAGTCTTACTCAAGTAACACCAATGGACTCATCGGATCGTGTGTGTGTGTGTGTGTGTGTGTGTGTGTGTGTGTGTGTAACAATGAAAGAAAAAACAGGCCATGAATTGGAAGAGAGAGCAAGAGGGTGTGAAAGGAGTTGGAGGGAGGTAAGGTGGGAAGATGGTGTAGATATTTTATATTTGCCCCTAACTTGTTCTCATACCAGCCACTCACCTTGCCTTATGGCAGGTATGGATGGACATTGAAAGACACTGGGAATGGTGGGAGGGGCCAGGGGTTAAAGCAGGGCTTGCTGCCAATCATGACGACTTGAGTTTGATCCCTGGGGCTCACATGAAGGAAGGAAAGAGTGACTCCCATGACTTGTCTCACACAAATCACATGGCACATGTATCCACACACATACACTCTCTCACACACAAATGAACAAATAAATTGGTTTTTATTGTTGTTGCTGTTGTCGTTTTGTGTGTGTGTGTGTGTGTGTGTGTGTGTGTGTGTTTAAGAAGGTGCTTTTTGGACAGAAGCGCCAGCAATCCAACAGGAGACCAGTACAGGAAAGGTGGGAAATGCTGCCTAGTTTCTGCCTTAGATCTCTTAATATCAACTGTTCTTTTTCTAAACACTAAAAATGTTTGGATGCCCTGTAAAGCTTACTTTGGAGAGATCATTAAATAAGGTTATTGGTGCCACCTGTTGGTGGAAAAGGATTATGAAAAAAATGCTTATCTGTATAAACCAGCTGGGGACCGGCAGAAAAGTATTGCTGTGGAGGGGACATGTGCAGGGCTGCATGGTGGCCTGCAAGGAGATGCCGAGGGACAGTGGGCCGCAGACCCACTGGGTGAGCAGTGGAGTGAACTGCCTCACCATCACTCAGAGGAAGGAGCGCTTGGCTGTGCATTTCACTGTTCACCTCAGAATATGGGGAAACTACTGGATGATTTCATCTAAAACTAGTACTTATTCTTCAAAGAATCCCCAAGAAATTCAGTGCTATCAGATGGAACCAGAATAACTGGTCAAGAACCAAAAAGTTGGCAAGAGGCTGTAGTTGAAGTGACCCCAGTTTTCTATGGCCAACTCCAGCCTCCCCATCTGGGTGCACAAGCAAAGCTAGACAATATGAATTGAGAAAAAAAAAAAAAAACTAAATAAAAAACAACATTGCACACCGAGATGGGGAGATAAACAGCCAAAGTTTCCTTTGTAGAGCAAACATTTATGGGCAAAGCTCAATGTGTGTGTGTCTGTTTGTTTGTTTGTTTATGGGAACCCTCCTTCCAGGAATCATAGGTGAAAAGACTGAATTTAGAAGTGCCTGCCTCAGCTGGGCGTGGTGGCGCACGCCTGTAATCCCAGCACTTGGGAGGCAGAGGCAGGCAGATTTCTGAGTTCGAGGCCAGCCTGGTCTACAAAGTGAGTTCCAGGACAGCCAGGGCTATACAGAGAAACCCTGTCTCGAAAAACCAAAACAAAACAAGTGCCTGCCTCAAATTAGGCTTAGTTTTATCTAGGTTTGTGTATTTAATCTTCCCTTGTGCCTAAAGAAGAACATAATGTCTAATTTCACAGACACCAGAGAAGTGTGGTAAATGAGGAATATTTGGAGATAGGTTTCACTGTAGCCAATTATTTCTTATGAGAAATATTTCCACATATTTTGCACATGTGCGTGCACGCACGCGCACACGCACACACACACAAAGCAACACAGAAGTCAGGAGTGGAGCTGTCATCAGGAGTTTCAGCTGTCCCCAGCTCTCTCTCCCCCTGAGGACATATTGCCCAGACTGAGACTGGTTCTAAACTCCTGATCTCCCTACCTCTGTCTCCCGGTGCTGGGATCCTGGGAGTGCAACACCATGGCCAACTTTGGATTTTGTCTTTGTACAAAAGGGTTGAGGGGTAACTGCTGTGGTAAACTGCACACTTAGAATACTTGAGACCCTCAGTCAAACCCCAAAATGACAATAAGGCAGGCACGGTACCCCACAGCTTTAACCCCAGAACTTGGAAGGCAGAGGTACATAAATCTTTGTGAGATTGAGGCCAACCTGGTCTACATATTGAGTCTCTAGGCCAGCCAGTACTACATAGTGACTAATTGTCTCAATTAATTAATTATTAATTAATTAACCAATCAGAGAGTTAAAAATAGTCCCTAAAGGAAAGATCATATTATGGACTCTAACAACTAAACAGCTGAAGGTAGTTTGGTGGCTCAGGCCTTATAATCTCAGCACCAGGGAGATTGAGTTGGGAGAATTGCTATGAATTTGAGGCCAGCATAAGCTACAGAGTAAGATCTTGTCTTGATTTAAAAACAAAGACAAAGAAACAGCAGCAGATTGTAAGGACTCGGTCTCACCTCCCATCTTGCTCCAGAGCCCAGGTTGCTACCACTTCCTCAAAGCCTGCTCAACAGGCACTATCACTCACTGAGCCATCTCCCCTGCCCACTTGAACTCTCATTTGTCAAAAGCAACTGTCTTGGTTAGGGTTACTATGACTGTGATGAAAACATGACTGAAAACAAACTGGGGAGAAGAGAGTTTGTTGGGTTTACAATTCTACATCACTGTTAATTCAGGATAAGACCTCAAAAAAGGCAGGAATCGGGAGACCATGGGGGGCTGCTGCTTACGGGCTCTCTCACCCATGGCTTGCTCAGCCTACTTTCGTATAGAACCCAGGACCACCAGAGGTGATACTAACTCAAGTCTGACTTCACTACCCTAACCCCCATCAAATCACTAATTAAGAAAATGCCCTATTCTTGCCTTCAGCCCAATCTCCTGGAGGCCTTTCTTCTGTTGATGTCTGTGCCTGAGTCAAGTTGACATAAAACTAGCCAGCCCAGCAATTTCCTCAACTTTAGAAGCCAAACGGTGACAGTAATTTCACCTTGTCTTTTACTTTATGTGTTCCTGGAAGATACACTTCTTGTTTCTGGCTGCCTTAAACATTGTATCATAATTCTGAACCAAAAGCTTCTAGATTGTATTTGGTGTGTGCTATGGAGTGAGTTTAAGAACTGCAGAGAGAATTTTGGAAACAAATTGAAGCAAGCCACACTGAGCTTAATGGGAAAGGCAAGGGCAATTAAATATTAGGCTCTTTTCTTGGCCAGACTATCAATGTCTTTGGGGTTGATGATTTATGCAAATAAGTGGAAAAAACAAAAATTAAACAAACAAACAAAAATGGGAAAAACCCCACTACATAGTCTTGTCGGGCCTGGAATTAACCATGTAAGGCCATGCTGGCATCAAATTCACAGAGATCCATCTACGTCTGCCTGCTAAATACTATGATTATAGATGTATGTCACCATGCCCAGCAGGGATAAACTATTTGATGTTTTGTATTTAAGATCTAAATATCCCAGGGAAACAGAGAAACCAGTGATGAGTTTCTTAATATTAAGGAAGGTTTACATGTCAAAATTTATAGTTATTATGCTCACTTCTGTAAATAATTCATCTTAATTGAAGCACCACGGTTTACTTTCAGAGATTCCGGTATAACATGGGAAGCTGGACTTGAAACATTTGTAATTTTGCATGGTTTGGAACATTTCCCTTTGAATCCAGGTACCATGCTATCTCTAAGGAGGCCCAAGGAAAAGCACGGGGAGGCTCATACGGTGGGAAACCCAAGCCCTATTCAACATTCCTAATTTCTCTCCCAACCCACAAATGATCACCAAATTTATATCTATGCAAATGAGGCCACTTTGGAAGTCTGGTCATACCCCTCCAGCAGAATCTAAATGGCCAGTCAACTGAGAATGATAAATGGTAATAAATGACTACACCGATGGGACAGGAGAGATGGCTTAGTGGATAAGAGGATCGGGATTCAATTCCCAGCACCCACATGGCAGCTCACAACTCCAGTTCCCAGGGATCTGATACCCTCACACCAAAACATATAAAATAAAATTAAATCATTTTATTTTTTAAAAATAGGCTACACTAAAAGAATATTTTGCCCTTGGGTGTGGGTATTGTAGAGCTGCCAACCAGAGGGAACGCAACGCAGTCTCTTACCTGTTTGGCTGGAATGAGACTCGGTCGTAGCCTGTGATCTCACACAGATCCTTCTCCAGCCCTTGGAAAAGCTGTTGGTATCCCTGGGCTTGGTCCAGCGGCACAAAGGGGTGGATGTTGGCAAATTCTCTCCAGGTGATGGGCTGAAGAGCAGGAAGAGGAAAATAAGCATGCGTGTGGTGTAAGGGGAACAAGGATTCTGATGCTGGGGATGACAATATACCATCACCAAGAATGGTTCCAAGGAGCCAGGGGCTCTCAAGGCATTCAGAATACACACTCGGTTTCTCTGCACAACCCAAGGATATAAGAACTATTATGGTTTACACTGTACAAGCGGGACACAAAAGCCACGAAGAAAACTGCCACAGAAACACTATTCTACCTATCCAGGAGCAAAAAGGTCCCAAAGTAGACGGCCATCCATGAAGCAGTGAGTTTGGGCATGACTTACATGTGTACATATGCAAACATATTACTTTTTCACTGAGCAGAGCAAGCCAAGGACAGAAATATAAACAGGAGAGACCCTTCCTAACCCAGTCCAAAGTCAGTTCCTTTGCCCGAGATGGCTTGCAACATCGGGAGAATCCCAAGAAATAATGGGAATGAATTAACTCTGTTGGAATGATCTAGATCTTATACAGATCTATCGCAACACCATGTCAATCAAATTTCTGTTGACACAGAGAACAAACTTAAGCCTTCCATTTCACCCTCTGACATTGTGAATGGATTTCTAGAAGGAGGGATATGTTTGTTTGTCTGTTTGGTTTTTGAAATGTGAACTCAAGGCCCTGCTGGGATCACAGGCACACGCCTGTCAATTTGTCTTTGTTGTTGTAACTATGAAGGAAATCAGAGCCCTTGAGTGCCAGGCAAGTCCTTTACCACCGAGGCAGCCTACCGCACGTGCTTAATCTTCTTACATCTACCTTTGAGGCTCACTACAAACTAATAAAAAGTAAGAGTTTTTTAAAGTCCAGATTTAAAAAAAACTAGTCACCTAATTATTTTAATTAAAAAAAACAAATTTGAAGAGTTGGTAAGATGGCTCAGTGATGAAGTTGATTGTCGCAGAGCCTTGTGGCCTCGCTTTGACCCCTGGGATCCATACATAGGTGAGAACCACTGTACTGTGCAAGTGTATGCACACACACACACACACACACACACACACACACACACACACACATACACACATCACATACTAAACAGAATGGTAAAGATAGTAGTAATAATAACCACTTTACATAGCTGCTCATGGTGGGCAAGCTTATAGACCCAGCTACTTAGGATGCTGAGCCAGGAAGATAGCTTGTATTAATGGCTTTAAAAATATCGTGAGATAAAACTTTGTCAATAAGAATATTAAAATGTCTATACATTTTGCTGTTTTGCTTTGGTTTTTGAGGCAGAGTTTGTCTGTATAGCCTTGGCTGTCCTGAATTCACTTTTTAGACCAAGTTAGCCCTAAACTTAGAGATCTGCCTGCCCCTGCGTCCAGACTGTGCTGAGATTAATGGCATATGCCACCATACCTGGCAGGGTCTGTAATTATATATGTGTATATATATTTGCGTGTATGAGAAAGAGCATGAACACAGCTACACTCAGCTTTATCCATAAATTTAACTGATCAAGTTGTGAGAAATATCAGGGTCTCTGCCACGATTGGAGAATGACAAAGTAAAGGATCATTAAGGCACGGAGTCACAGTCTAGGTAGGTTTTTGTCATTTGCTTCTGTACCAACTGGAAAACTGGCCCATAAATACCCCCTTAATAATATAGACGTGACCAACTTACTGCAAGTTCGGAGGAGCTATTGAGCTTCATGGTGCAGGATCCCTTGAAGAAGCACATATATAAGGAACATCCATTAGTGCTTGGCTATGCCCCATCTATGAACCTTCCCACCCCCCTCGAGGCCCTGTTGCTCCCCTCTTGCAGTGTATCGGATATGACCCACAGGGGGAATCCGGATAGGGCTAGAAGTAAGGAGAAAGGCCACAAACAGCTACCAGTGGGATCATGCTGTGAACGAGGGAGATGTCTTTGTTCTCCAGTTTCTTCATATACCGGACAAGATTAGTTTCTGAGTGATAGCTGTGAACATAAGACACAAGGGTGGAGCCATTAAATTAGAGTCAGGCCGGTCCTCATACAAAATAAGGAGTCCTGACTCCAAAGACCCATTCACTCATGGATATGGAGGGGAGAGACTCTAATGGATCTCAGAGCACCCCTAGCAACAAGGGGCCACTGAGAAGAGGACACGGGGTTCCTGAGATGAACTTCATCTGTAAATTCTCCCCAGCACAGCAGAGCTCCCAGGAGACAAAGTATGCTTGGCTCCCATCAGGGATGGGGTCTTGCTGGCATGACTATCAGTGAGCTCGCCTGAGTGGCAATAACCCAGGTCCTAGCGTGGTCAGCATCAGAAACTGCATCCTCCCCAGGGCTCCCTGATCCACCACCAGAACACAAAATGCAGGATTTGCTGAAGCCACACAAACCTGTTGAACACCTGATGAGTGAGGAACGGGCTGGTTCTCTTGAATGAAGACCCTAGAAGACCTCTCCGCTCCTCTCCCATGCCTTCAGCAACTAATTCCTGTAGAAAGAGAAAGAACATTGAGGCTGAAGGACAGGGATAAGGCTGGAAGCTTCCAGGCTACATTGCACATCTAACACAATGGACATTCATGTAAAGGCCAAAGTTATTGAACACTCCAGTGAAAACATATAGGGACGGATACTTAGAACCTATTAGTTAGCACATTTTTTGTTCTTTGTTATTATCTGAGACAGAGCCAGATCAGTTGCCTGGCACAAAAAAAAGGCCTGAATTCAAACCTAGCACACACCACCAAAAAGACAGCAACAAACAAACAACTAAGAGCTGTAAACTACAGGGTATAGCTCACTAGTCAAGTCTTTACCTGTGTGTGTGTGTGTGTGTGTGTGTGTGTGTGTGTGTGTGTGTGTGTGTGTGTATATGTGTGTGTGTGTGTGTGTGTGGTGTGTGTGTGTGTGTTGTTCAATCACTAGCACAACAAAATAAACAAAAATAAAAACATCTGTTCATCTGTGATATTATCAAGAGAGCCAAGAAAATGCTCCAATAATGGGAAAAATGTCTGCAAATACGGATTTTATATCTAGAACATCTAATTTAATAATACATAGCCTGTTTCTCATCCCTCCCTATGTTAATAGCATGGTGTGCTGGTTTGCTTTGTGAACGTGACCCAAACTAAAGTAAACTGGGAAGAGGGAATCTCAACTTAAGAACTTGCTCCATTGGACTGGTCTGTGGACAAGTCTGTGGGGCACTTTCTTGGTTGAGGATTGATGGAGGAGGATGGGGTGTGTTGCTGCCACCCTGGGCAAGTGGGCCTGGGCTATGTGAGAAAGCAAGATGATAAGCAGTGTCTGTCCTTGGTCAACACCTGAGCACCTGCCCAGCCTTCCCTCAAGGAGGTACTATGACTTTCCTACCCCTGTGTTGCCCCCATGGACATAGTGTTTTATCAAAGCAGCAGAAAACAAATGGAAGGACAGCTATCTCAAGTCATATCCACGACTCCAGAAACATCCCTCAAATTCATACAGACCAATAATCTTGAGGAAACTGTTCTACAGGAAAGGAGTTTACGTGGTCCACAATGGGAGACCACTGTGATGCTTCTTGGTAGTTTATAACTAGTCTTTGGAGCTGAATAATGCTCTTAATAAGTCTGGACAACCGAAGATCATCACTCAGTACTCTGGAAGGTATTTCAACTTCTACAGTAAAAGCTTTCTTTATTTCTTTCCCTTTTTTTAATATTTATTTATTTATTTTATATATGTGAGTACACTGTAGATGTAGTACACTCACAGACGGTTGTGAGCCCCGTGGTTGTTGAGAATTGAATTTTTAGGACCTCTGCTTGCTCTGGTCAACTCCTGCACTCTGGCCTAAAGATTTATTATTATACATAAGCACGGTGTAGCTGACTTCAGACACACCAGAAGAGGGTGTCAAATCTGAACTCAGGACCTCCTGTAAAGCGGTCAGTGTTCTTACCGGCTGAGCCATCTTGCCAGCCCCAGTAAAAGCTTCTTTCACTGACTTTCAATGAACAAATATTCAATGAAGTAATGTCTATGCACCAAGCAGTGCAGAGTGCTCTGTTTGGACCCTGCATGGATCTAGGGAGCCACTGACATCTCTTTCACTTCCATC
The DNA here is from genome assembly GCF_000001635.26 of Mus musculus. Lineage (NCBI taxonomy): Eukaryota > Metazoa > Chordata > Mammalia > Rodentia > Muridae > Mus > Mus musculus. The sequence continues at coordinate 30,135,905 of NC_000085.6, forward strand.
CTATTATGGGATGGTAACCCTGTGCTGTTATGGAAGCCACTCAGTTACACAGAATTCCTCAGTCTCTCTCTCTCTCTCTCTCCCTGGCCTTCTCCTGTCTCACACCATCCTAGAACTGACCCAAGCCCTGGTAAGAAGCTGAGCCATTCTGCTCACAGATTCCTCATTATTGTCTGGCTCCTCACTTAGTAGAGGCAGGACTCATGCCCAATTTGCCACCCTAACGGCAGGGCACGCCATATCTGACACATACTACATCATTGAGAATTACTTAATTATTATTATTATTATTTAATTACTCATTAAATGAATGAGTGTCATAGCTTTCCCAGAATTGACAGAAACCGAGATGCAATGTCACAAATCTTTGTATTAAAGTCAGGGTGCAGCTCCACTAATATCCCCTTAGCCTGGATGTTCTGGCCTGGGTAGGGTCTGTTAACATTGACTTTTAGTTATCAGCAGTCACAGGGATAAGGGACAGACAGTCAGTGACATAATTTGAGCAGCAGGATGGCCATTGCCCCACTTGAGAGCAGAGCCATTCTCAACACCACAGCTAATAATCACCATGAAGACAACAACATGTCATTACTTACTGCAGATGACTCACAGCCGAAGATCCACAGTAAATCATCCAGATCTTTCTCAGTGACTGTTTCATCCAAAGAAATGCCAAGCTACAGAAACAAAAACCAAATGGAAGTCATCAGCTCCAAACTCCAGACCACAGAGAAAAACTGTCCAAGATACCAAACTAGAGAAGGTTCTGATCAAACTCCTCAGCCACTCTAGAGCACCAGGGAACCCTCCAGGGCCAAGTTGATCTTCAAGGGAAAGGAACTGGACCAGCCTCAGACTTGACAAGCTTTGAATTTGGAAAGACAACTGTAGACAACATTCCAGTGACTTCAGGCTGCTCCCACAGTCTATAAATAAACGTGGTTAGCTTCTTCATCCCCAAACTCTCTTTGTTATCTGACTTAGATAGACCCTTAGACAGTCCCACATACAAAAACAATCTCTCAAGAGCTGAGGACAATCTGCTTCTTTGAAAAGATCACAATAGAACAAGCTAGACATTCAATGTTTACAAACAATAGACTCTTAATCACCAATGTTTGTTAAACAAAATGGAAGACTTTTCATGAGAGACACAAAGAACTGGTTTAATACTGTCTGACTCACTGTGCCGTCATCGAAGAGTCGAAAGTTGATTTGCCTCTGAGCTGCTCTGCCCAGCACCTCCTTCACTGAGCAGCCACACTGAACCTTCAAAGTGTCAAAGAACAGGTCATGCTGGAGTTGGTGTCCTGCTCGCTTGAGCCCTACACAAGACCGGGAACATAATCATCTCAGACAGCGCTCTGCACAATAGCCACTAGCATCATAGACAGCAAGAGGTGACCATTGACCATTGCATGTTGTCTACTAGCCAACAATGAATATCATGCTATAGAAAGATCATGAAATACATACCAAACAAGGGAGGAAAAAAATCACCAGAAGACTAACCAGAAATCAATACTACCTGTGTTTTGATGTACATATTAGAAATGGGTGCAATCTCATTGTATGTGTATGTATGTGCATGTGTGCCTGAGTCTCTGTGTGTCTGTATCTGTGTGTCTATCTCTGTGTGTGTGTCTCTTTGTGTATGCATGTGTGTGTGTGTCTGTATGGTTACACTTTTTTAAAAAGAACATTATGCCTAGAGCCCTATAAATTAGGAGAATGAGACAGAAGAATTATACCAAATTTCACATAGGTCTGGAATTCATCAAAAACACCTTTTAAAAAAATCTAACTCTTTCTATGTAGCCTTGGTTATCCTCACGATGTAGACCAGGCTGGCCTTAACTTACGGCCTCAACTTATCTTAACTATGACTACAGAGATGAGCCAATATACAAGGTCTCATCTTTGCTTGCAATAAATCAATTCCCACATAATTATTTTCAATAGCTGAATAGATACAACATAATGTAATTATGTGTTCTTGATATAATACAATTATGTGTTGTTGAATATTTAATCTGCTTCCAATAATAGTCCAAGGCTGGACTATCAATTGTAAAGGAGGCTTCAATGGGCAAACCCTTTCACATTTATCAGGTTACTTCCTTTAGATATATGCCTAACAGTAGTGGAGCTAGATAAATTATAGGCACAATTAAGTTGGTTTTTGTTGTTGTAGCAGGTAAAAGTTGTTAGTCAACTGCCCTTCTCCGTATGTATGATGTATATGCATGTGGAGGTCAGACATCAACCCAGAGTATCTTCTTCAATCCCTTTCATATTTATTTGTTTATTGACACAGGGTCAGACCAAATCTGGAGCACACCAACTCAGCTAGACTAGCCGGATAGTAACACCTGGGACTGTTAGTCACTACCTCCCCACCCCTGGATTTCCAGCTGTGTACTGAAATCTGAGCCACGCACAGTTCCGTAAGTGGGGTCTGAAGATATAAATTCAAAGCTCGTGTTTGTGAGGTCATTTTCTTCGAATCAATTTAAAAATTTTGATACAATATCTAACTGTCATCTATAAAAAGCTACCATGATAGGATATTGCCATTTCTTAATCCTTACCAAAGAGGAAGGCCAAGGGCCGAGAGCCTAACTCAGCGGTAGATACGCAGAGGGCTCTGGGCTTCAGTGCCAAAACCACACAAAAATTAAAAATTAATAATAAAAGAGTGTGTGTGTTGGCACATGAGTATAATCTCAGCAATTGGCAAGCAAGGGCAGGGGATCAGGAGTTTACAGTTATCTTAAGCCACACAAAAGTTTGAGGCTACCTTTGTCTAGTACACAACAAAACAATTCGAATAGTTTCTGAATTAATAATGAGGGTGAGATTGTATGGGTCCACTAGTCATTTGTTTGTACGCTTATTTATTTCTAAATTGTAGAATGACTTTCAATCATTTTCTTATAAAAATGTTCATCCTCCATTTGGATTTGGGGTGAGAAAGATTAAGAACTTCATTTACCACAAATACCAACACTCACTGAGTGGGGTGACACATGACCTTAGTCCCAGTACTCAGGAGTATCTCTGGTGAGTTCAAAGCCTGTTTGTTTTACATGGTGAGTTGCAGGCCAGCCAGAGCTGCATAGTGAGACCCTGTCTTTAGGAAGAAAGAAAGAAAGAAAGAAAGAAAGAAAGAAAGAAAGAAAGAAAGAAAGAAAGAAAGAAAGAAAGAAAGAAAGAAAGGGAAAGGAAAAGAAAAATCTAGTAGTCTGCCTGTCACACTGTCATCGATACTGAAAATACTGCCCTCTTACTTGACCATTAGTTCCAAGACTTCATGTCCTTAGACACATGTATCCATCTTGTTATGCTGGGAACATAACCCACTCACCTTCAGACAAAATCAAAGTAGCATTATGAACCCTTTTAGCAATGTGCTTCAGCCCCTGGGATCCATGGTAAATGGCGAACATGGCAGCCATGTTGGCTAAAAGGGCCTGAAACAAGACAGAACATTTACAGAATCAGCCATGCGTTGGAAGACAGGTGGTGGGAGGAAGGGACTACGGACTTAGAATGCCCAAGCTAAAGAAAAATGGGCCAAAATGATTTAATTTCCTGCATTCTCTGGAACAACCACTTATATAGCCTGAGGGAGAACAACGCTTAAGTCTCTCTACCAACCCTTATAAAAGGGTCGCACTGGTACAATGGGATCGTGTCATTCGTGAGGGAAAGCAGGCTTCTGTCAGCACCAGCAAGCAATACCTACTGTTGGAAGACAGTAGAGCAATAAAGACCTCAATGGGGAAAAACGAGATCTGAGAATTTTTTACACAATTAAACATTTCTTCCAGAATCAAAACAGCAAGCCATGTTCAAACACTCACAAACCCAGAGACACGATTCTTCTGAGGCTAAAGCACAAGAAACCAAACTTCAGACTTCACCGACAGATCAGTGAGGCCTGGAGAGATGGCTCAGTGGGTAAAGTACTACTCACCTGTGTTCAGGTCTCCTGGAACCCACAGAAAGCCAGAAACGGAAATGCAACATCTGACACCTGGGGTTGTGCCCTGACCTCCACACAAGCACCATGACATTTGTGTGCCCATACTCAGACAGATACACTTCATCAGTGCTTCTCAACCTAGCACTGCGACCCTTTAATACAGCTCCACATGTGGTGACCTTAGCCATAAAATTATCTTCTTGGTAACTTCATATCTGTAATTTTGCTACTAGTGTGAACTGTGATATAAATATCTGATATGTAAGATATCTGATGTAACCCCCAAAGGGTCATGACCCACAGGTTAAGATCCAGTTCACTAAATAAATAAATAAATAAATAAATAAATAAATAAATAAATGTAATATTCAAGTATTCAGTCACTTAATTCTACCTATGTGTGTGCCAGAGTGTGTGTGTGTGTGTGTGTGTGTGTGTGTGTGTGTGTGTGTGTATGTGCACCACATAGGTGCAAGCACCCATGGAGGTCGGAAAAGGAATCAGATCCCTTACATCTGAAATTGTAGAAGCCGTGAGCCATCACATAGATGCTAAGAACTGAACCCAGGTCCTCTGCAAGATCAAGAAGAGATCTTAACACAGAGTCATCTTCCCAGACCCTTGTTTTGTTTGAGACAGGAAATTTCTGTGCAGACCAAGCTGCCCTCGAAGTCAGAGATCTGCCAACCTCGGCCTCCTGAGTGCTGGAATTGAAGGCATATGCCACCACACCTGGCAGACTCTGCGATTTTTAACAACTAAATATATTTACATATATATACATGTGTGTATGTGTATTGGTCTACATATATTCATATTTATTTATTTGCATGTGCAAAAAGGAGAGAGAGAGGGGAGGGGGGAGAGAGAGAGAGAGAGAGAGAGAGAGAGAGCGCACAGAAGTAGGATGACAACTCTTGGGAGCCAGTTGCAGAGACCTCTACCCACTGAACCATCTCGTTTGTGCTACTTTTTATCATTGTTAACAGGGTCAAGCTGTTTGCCTCGGGCTGACCTTGAATTCAAATCCTCCTGCCTCAGTCTCCCTAGTGCAGAGATTTCAGGCGTGTACCTCCACACCTGGCTTTCAGGGAGATTTTTAAACAATTCTTTTCCATTTCCTTTTTTAAAAGCTTTGAGTATACACACACACTCTGATCAGACCGAATACTCATTGCTCTAGAGCCAACCCTCTGGTCTCTGACTTTGTCTATTCTTTGCCTACATCAGCAGATACCTTTGGGAGGATAAATGATTCTTTTTACAGGGATCGATAAGACTATCAGAAAACACAAATACTTACATGACAATTCATAACAGTAGCAAAATTGCAGTTATGAAGTAGCAATGAGAATAACTTTATGGTTGGGGGTGGCCACCACATGAGGAACTGTATTAAAGGGTCACAGTTTTGGGAAGGCTGAGAACCACTGGCCCAGTCTTCTACATCTTCTATAGCACTTGTATCATCTTATATAGTGAAAATAAAACTTTATTATTTTTCTTTGGAGGAATTGGCCTTATGGTGCTGCCCAGGGTGGCTTTGAAATCATGATCCTCCTGTCTACCTCCCAAGTGCTAGAGGCTGGAAGGATGAAAAATTTAAGAACATCCCTAATCATATAGTGGCTTTGAGGGACCCCTGGGATACAATGAGGCCCTGTTTCAAATAGAAGAGGGGGGCACAAAACATGGTGATAATTTTGATATCAGTTAGGCCACTATTCCATAGAAAGATTTTAAAATATAATCCGGGCTGGTGAGATGGCTCAGTGGGTAAGAGCACCCGACTGCTCTTCCGAAGGTCCAGAGTTCAAATCCCAGCAACCACATAGTGGCTCACAACCATCCGTAACAAGATCTGACTCCCTCTTCTGGTGTGTCTGAAGACAGCTACAGTGTACTTACATATAATAATAAATAAATCTTTTAAAAAAATAAAATAAAATATAATCCATTAACAGAATTTCAGAAATTACAAGAAAGAAATAGCCATGTTCCATCAATGATGCAAATCTAAGAAAATCTAAGAAGTTAATGGTGGACCACACGAAGGACCAAAAAAAAAAACCCAAGAACAACAATAGCTGGCAGAAGCAGCAGCAGATGATATCCAAAGACAGCACAGAAGACAGAGCCCAGGAAAAGTCAGCCACATCTGGGCAGAAGGGCAACTGCGTGCTTTGCCAAGACAAAGGCATTGGAGGACTATATGGGCCACTGACTGCTTACAGAACACTTAAGAAAAACGAATAAAGAACTAGACAATCTACAAAAAGAAAAGATTAAATAAAATCCAGGGAAGACAGAGTGCCAGCACCCCCCAGGGCAAACATGATTTTCCTTCAGGTTTTTCTATAAACACCACTTTCATAACTTCTGTAAAATATGCAGAAAAACTATGAAATGAGCCATACATAAGCTGGAGTAAATGAAGAAGAAGCAGCCACATAACTGGTCACTGCACACAGACCAGGTGCACTTGGAAAATGATTTTCCAACACTGAAGCAACAGGACCAGCAAGGCAGCTCACCACTGGCCTGATGACCTGAGTTTTATCTCTAGATTCCTCAGTGGAAGGAAAGAACTGATTCACGCAAGCTGTCTGTCCTCTGACCTCCACACGTGTGTCATGACACACATGAGCCTACCTTCGCACACATATGCTCATATACATACCTATATTAAAAAACAAACAGAATAGGTGCTAGAGAGATGGCTCAGGGGTCAAGAGCACTGGCTACTCTTCCAGAGACTCAGAGCCCCCCTTGCCCCTGCCTCCTGAGTGCTGGGATCAGAGGTGTGCACCACCACGGCTGGTTTTGCCTACTTTTGATGGGTTGTTTTCGAGTGCACTACTCATGCCGATCTACTTTTACTTATGTGTAGGTGTGTTGGTATATGTGTGTGTGTCTGTGTAAATATATGCCACATTCTATGTGAATACACGCGACATGTGTTTGGGTATACTCAGGACCAGAAGAGGGCTTTGGATCCACTGCAGCTACAGCAGCTGTGAGCCTCCCAACTTGGGTTCTGGGAAATCGACTTGGATTCTCTGGAGAAGCAGCAAGCACTCTTAACTATTGAGCTATCCCTCTGGACCCAGTGTTGTACTTCTTATTGTTTTATTACTAATGCCAAAATGAATGCCTAGGCAACAGTGACATAGATTTCTATGTCACTGCAAGGCGATACAAGACCACGTGACATATAAACAGTGAGAGGCAAGACCATGTGACATAGAAACACAGTGAGATGCAAAACCATGTGACATAGGAATGCCCTGGAACACAAACAAACAAACCAACCAACCAACCAACCAACCAACCCCAGGCTTCTGTCAGTAAGATCCTTCCATCTCTAGTGTACATGCTCGTCAGTAGGTGGCGACTGAATGAGCAAGTGAGAGAAGGAGTGAGCACCTTACATCAGTCAGCAGGCGGTTGGATGGGATACTTACCTGAGCCGTGCAGATGTTGCTGGTGGCTTTGTCTCTCCGGATGTGTTGTTCTCTGGTCTGGAGAGCGAGGCGATACACTTCCTTCCCTGTGGCATCCCTGGATCAAGACAACACATCTAGTCAGCCCGGGTGATCAAAGCACCAGGATTGCCGTAGAACAGAACTTCTCAACCAGTTCTTGGACTGTGAGTCACAACCCCTTTGAGGTAAATGACCCTTTCATGAGGGTTGACTATCAGATATCCTACATGTTTATTTTATATTATGACTCAAAACGGTAGCAAAATTACAGTTGTGAAGTAGCAACAAAAATAATTTTATGGTTGGGGGACGGTGACCACAGCATGAGAAACTGTATTAAAGGGTCCTCAGAAGTGTTAGGAAGGTGAAGAACCGCTGCTGTAGATGGGCTTGCTTTCCCAGCGGAGGTGAATGCAGTAGAATTGTGTGGGAAATGCTTATAAAAACCAACTTCCAAGTGACCCTCTTCTATTAGCACAGTAGGTTTGTAATTTGGACTTTGAGGCACTGAGACATATACAATAAAGCCTGGACTAGTGAAAGGAGATTTCCCAGGAATCACTCTTCCTCACAGGATGATGGGGATCAAGGATTCTATGTCACTCCATGGCTGATGACCTGAGGAAATAGTGTTTCGCCACTGGAGGTTTGAAGAGACTGGGTAGAAACTGAAGGAATGCTAACAAGTCTCACTACTTACCCTGAAAAAACTTTCCCTCTCTAATGTATACATGGATACATATATAGATGTATAAACTGTGTGTGTTTACACACACACACATACATATATATACACATATACACATGTATACATATATTTATCATAATCTGTATATATATCTACATAAACTATGTGTATATATTTATCATAGACCCCAAAACTATATATACATATGTAAACATATTGATATACAAATTATATAGATATATACAGGCTATAATATATATATACAGCATATACGTTTGTGTGTGTGTGTGTGTGTGTGTGTATATATATATATATATATACATATATATATATAACCTGGAATTCCTCTAAATTCTTTACTTAAGAAGCACCAGTCACCTGGGCAGTGGTGACTCATGCTTTTAATCCCAGCTTTTGAGAGGCAGAGGCAGGCGGATCTCTGAGTTTGAGGCCAGCCTGGTCTACAGAGTGAGTAGACAGGACAGCCAGCCAGGGCTACACAGAGAAACCCTCGGAACCTCCAGAACCCTACTGGGCCACACTAAACCTTTGCTTTTAACACAAAAGTGAGTTCTTCCTTCCACGATGTGATATTTTAAAAAGAAGCTGGGTAGGCACAATGCACTTAAAATAGGCCGGTCTCTCCAGACATCTATCAAGCTATTGCCTGTACACGACTCCACTAATACCTTCCAAAGGATACACACACCTTTTCATGTTGTCTGAATAATGGCGTACAGTACATAACCCAGATAGATTCCCTCTTCTTAACTTGTTTTTCCGTCTACTTGACGTGGACCAATTAAATTTAGAGAGAGATCAGAGAACATGAACAGGGGAGGGGAGGGGCTCAGCTGAGCACTTGTTGCTCCCCTAGAGGACCTGAATTCATTCCCTAGCACCCACGCTGGGCAGCTCGGAACTGCCTGGAGCTCCAGCTTTGGGGAATCCAATGCCCTGTTCTGGTTTCCTTGGGTTTCTAGGCACATATGGTGTACACACACGCACATACACAAAATGAAGGAGAGAAAAGGAACAGGGAAGGTCGTGATGACAGTAAGGGGGCGTGAAGCTTTACCTTGTCACCCCCACCATCCTTCCAGGCATCATCCTCACCAGGTTTTCTTTGACAGCAAAGAAGGCCGCATGCGGTCCCCCATAGCCCAGTGGCACTCCAAATCTCTGGGAGTTGCCCAGGGCAATGTCCACTCCAAACTCTCCAGGTGGCCTCAAAATACACAGAGCTAAAAGGTCAGTAGCACAGCAGGTCAGGCTCTGGGGAGGAAATGGAGAAGAGGTCAAGGTTATCACCTTATCCTGACTGTGCAGGAGTTGTCTCCACTACAAACAGGCTGGCTGGGAGGGGCATTGCTGGGAACTCCATTTGATTATGCATTCATATGGAAGAATATTTACCAGGGATCAGTGAGTGACAGTAACAAAGAGGAAGGAGTAGGGGAAGAAGATGTCACCATTCCATGTGATAAAAGACAGACAGATATGGGAACTGGGACACAGCGTCCTGAACCTCAGCAGGGGGCTTACCTACCCCAGTCTGATGGGCTCTGTCTACAAGTTCTGTGAAGTCCTCCACCTTCCCCTCAGTGTCTGGGTACTGGAACAGCACCCCACAGACGTCTTTGCCACTGAAATCCATTTCGTGGGGTAACTTCAGCTCGACAAGCACCCCCCTATATCTGAAAGTACAAGGGAAAATTGGTCCTTTTTATTATGGTGTGTGAGTGCATGCATGCCCGTGTGTCTGTGTGTGTCTCTGTGTGTGTGTGTGTGTGTGTGTGTGTGTGTGTGTGTGTGTGTGTGTGTGTGTGTGTGTGTGCGTGCGCACGTGTGACATGTTCATTAGCGCAGATACTCATGTGCCAAGGTACGTGTGTAGGGGTTAGAAGATAAGTGAGGTCTCTCTTTTCATCATGGCTTGTGATGATAAAACTCATGTTGTCAGGCTGCTGACCCATCTCTTAAGCCATCATGCCTGGCCCAAAAAAATGCAATCAGCAGCAGCTTGTCCCCAGGGAGACTGTATTCATTTTCTGTTCTTTCCCTAGGTGTGCTTCTGGCCTCACTCCCAGTCACACCTCACCTCATACCTGGCTCATCAAAGTTTAACAGGGCTCCAGGCCAACTCACATGCATGCTTCACTCTTCAGTCTCTTTCTTCTGTCCTTCCCACTCCCCTCTCCCTAACTCTCTGTGAGAACCTACTCCTGGCAGGAGCATCACCCCCTAGAGCTAAAGATCCAGCCCTTACCACAGAGGCATCTCCGGGACACCCCGGCTCAGCTTAAGGTAAATGAAACCTGTCCAAATGGCAACAAGGACTTCCTTAGATTCTTAAAACCCTCTAACTACAACTCCAACCCCTTCCGAAGGACAGTGTGGAGCAGAAAAACGCCCTGTGTTGCCAAAGCAGAAAGAGGATGCAGTAATGGCTGGGCCGGGGATGTTTCAGTTGCTTACAGGACTAAACGATGCAAAGGCACATAGGACTAATCAAAGTGGTCCTTAGTTGTGGTGTGGTTTCCTTAGCAACTGCATCTGCATGAAGCACACCGGAAACCATGGCCATGGCAGGCATGTTTGAGTGAGCTCTGCTTTCCCAACTTTCCAAAACATTGCTGCAGTTACTTTATTTCATCTTTTGTTGGCCCTCTGACCCTTTTCCATTTTTTTTCTCGGTACTAGGGATTGAAACCAGGGCCTCAGCCGAGGCTAGCTAGTGTCCTACTGCTGAGCCATAGCCCTAATCTCTACTTTGGGACCATGTGGCTCATCTGGCCACAGACTTGAAATCCTCCTGCCTCAAGCTGATTTTAGTATTTTAAATTTTATCACGAGATGACAGAACAGCATGGGGACTTACGAAATCACAAAGGCAAATGAACTCAGCATGTGTTTGCCCCTCAGTACTGACGAGGGACTTGGCAGAGCATCCATGGGAGAAAGTTAGCTGGGGAAAGCAAACTCACCAAATCCAGTCTAAAGCCAGCTCACTTCCAATCAGACTGGAAGTGGGAAAGAGAGACAAGGTAGAGATGATATGATATTACCCGTGGCTCAAAACACAATTTAAATCAATTACTTGGCTCGAGTCTGGACAACAGCTATCGTCTGTGGGTGACAACGAGGATCAACGAAAAATTTCTTCCTCTTGTTGTGTCTGTTGAAAAGAAAAAGCACATTTAAACTTGAAGATTTTTTTTCCCCTTCTCTGGTATTCTGGTTTGGCCTCCAACTCTATTGAACTTCTGATCCTCCTGCCTCCGCCTCCACAGTGCAGAGTGCAAGCCTTTATGGCTAGTGTAGCTAGTGATGGTGTTCAACCTGGTCAAGTTCTCTACCAACTGAGCCACTTCTCCAATACCAAAAGCAGTGAGGGAAACTCTAAGCATACTCTAAAGAGAAATGAGCGATTGGTGACTCAGTTCCTGACAGCAATCCAGGGAAATTCAAGCCTGTTCCAACAAACACAATGTAACAAAAACCAATTCAGTTTTAGGACATCTACACTATGATAAAAAGAAAAGGACAGATATTAGGTATAAAGGGAAATTGAAACCACTTCAAAAAACGTCTCGTAAAGTAATATATCTTGTTGTCAGAGGTATTTTAGCTTAGAGTCTCAGGTGGGCAGAAACAAGACAGACCCTGCCTCAACGAAGTTGGAGAATGACTCCCCCCAGACCTTCCAGCCTCTACATGGATATTATGGCATACATGTGTGCGTACACACACGCATACACACATCACACACATCACACACACATACACACCTCACACACATCACACACATCACACACACACCCACACCACCCATACACCACACACACACACACACACACACACACACACACACACACACACACGCTTGAACTCTAATTTACATGGAGACATAAGGAGAAAGGAGGAAGGAAGCTTTTCCTGAGGGAGAGCAGCTCATCACCACAAGGCAGCCCAAGGCCAACCCTGCAGAGCAGGTAGGAAACCCTTGGCCCAAACAATCAAATAAGCAAAGAAAAAACACCTCCACTTCTGTGAGTGTGAGGTGAAAGCTACACAGGGGCCAGGGCTGTGTCTTAGCTGAGAGAGTGCTTGCCTAGCATGTAACAGAGCCTGCATTTGAATCTCAGCACGATAAGTCTGCAACCTCAACACCTGGAATATATATATATATATATATATATATATATATATGTGTGTGTGTGTGTGTGTGTGTGTATATATATATATGTATATATAAAATAAAGTATATAATATATATAAAGAATATCTGAAGGTCAGGGTAATCCTCAGCTATACATTGAATCCAGGCCATCCTGGATTGTGACAGCCTGCCTAAAATGATAAAAAGAAATTTTAAAATTAGAAGTAGGGAACAAAATTTACAAAAAAAAAAAAAAATCAATAAAAAGCTGAGAATAGTGACAGAGAACATACATAGATTGCCATCCTGTGTGCCATCTTCCATGAAGAACCTGAACTTACCCTCAGTGCTGTTAAGGAATCAGAAGGGCCCCGGGTGGGCTCCACCACCAGAACATTCATACCTAGAGGGAGCCTGTACCTGCCTGGACCCTACAGCACCATTATCTGTGGAAGCCAAGAATTAAACTCATCTGCGCACTCAGGACAGAGGCTCCAGTTCTTAGGAAACATCACAAATATGGGCATATTTCCCAACCTAAATATGAATTCTTCCATGAAGATATGTTCTAATATTCTTCCAAAGCACAGGGTGGAGGAAGGGGGACTGTAGAGTGATTGGTAACTGTACCCTGTGACCCGGTAACTTATGGAAATGGATTATCAGGAAATAATTAGAATTCCTGAGGAAGATTATCTTAGGGACATGCAAAGTAATTTCTACTAACAGAAGATAGTGCATATAAACTAAATGTGTCTAGGCAGATGTGAGGTTAAATAACCACAGCCCTTCCATGCCACAGACACAAGAAAAGTTCTCGTCTAGGGGCTGGAGAGATGGCTCAGTGATGAAGAGCACTTGCTGTTCTTCCAGAGGAACCAAGTTTAGTACTCAAAGCTATGTTGGGTGGCTCCAAGGGGACCTGACACTTTCTGACTTCCTTAGGCACCTGTGCACAACACACACACACACACACACACACACACACACACACACGCATAAAACAAAACAACAACAACCCAAAAAACCCTATTCTAGAAAGCCAAGTAAGAATGAGGTGTTCAAAATATACTGTGAAATAGGAAGGAAAAGCAGGCGGAGAGGTGTGTGTGTGAAAGGCCAGCACTAATAGGTAGGGACAGGAAGAGCTGAGGAAGTCCTCGAGATCTCATAAAAGGCAAGGCCTGAGAAAACAACTAAGGGTCAGAGGGCACTCACAGCCCTGGGATTATGTGCTGCACAAGAAGTTGGGAGTTGGGGGGAGTAGGGGGTGGGGGAAAGCAATGAAAACAAGGCAAACTCTAAACATAGAAAATTCTTCCTAAGGAGTCAGGCTGATGGTGTCCATTACAATGTCAGTTCCTCCCACGCTCCACTCCTCCTATACTCCACTCCTATACTCCAGGTACCAGGGCAAGGCTATGCCCATATGGAGCTCATTTCTCAGGTCAGGCCACGTGAAGGAAGGCGTTCAGTGAGATGTACATAAAAGCTGTGGAGTGAAATCTTCGTGAGGCCTTTAATTGTCTAGAAGCACCCCTGGGTCTCTGCCCTTCACTTTTTCCTGAGTGCAGATGTCCAGGCTAGAAGCCTAACAGTCATCTTCTGGCATGAGGATATAATATAATATAACCCTATAAAGGTGGCAGAAAGAAAGGGACCCCTGTCCTTGATAGCACCTCAGGGCTGTCCAATAAGTCAACTGTGGACTTACGCAATTAGAAGCTTGAAAATGATTGTAACATATATATGAGCCCATGCACATACATTGTGTGTGTGTGTGTGTGTGTGTGTGTGTGTGTGTGTGTGTGTGAGAGAGAGAGAGAGAGAGAGATAGAGAGAGAGGGAGGGAGAGAGAATCAGTAAGCTTACCCATGTGTACAACAGGAAAGTGTTGTATGGTTTTGTAGTTTTCCAACTCATGACTCATTTTTGTCAGATAACTCTTCCCATGACCTTGGCACACCAAGGAGGGCTAGCTGAAAGGAGGGAACTCAACTGAGATCTGGCTGGAGGTAAGCCTGTAGGGCATTATTTAAATTAATGATTGATTTGGGACGGTCCAGCCCATTGTGCATGGTGCCATCCTAGGGCTGATGGTCCTGGGTTCTATAAGAAAGCAGGCTGAGCAAGCCATGGTTAGCAAGCCAGTCAACAGCACAGCACCCCTCCATAGCTTCTGTATCAGCTCCTGCTTCCTGCCCTGTTTGAATTCCTGTCCTGACTTCCTTCAATGATGAATAGAAATATGGAACTATAAGCCAAATAAACCCTCTTCTCTACAACTTGGTTTTTGGTCATGGTGTTCTGTAGCATCAGTAGAAACCCTAACTAAGACAAAAGTTGTATATCACATCCAAATCAAACATTTGCTGAGGATAGAGCATAAAGACATTTATTTTGAAACAACCCTTTGAACAAAAGCAAATTTACTGATTGATTGATTGGAATGCCTGGCCCATCTGATGAGGAAAATTTGCATATGTATGAGATAGGTTTTATTTTTACTTAAAGAATTAAATCTTGGCTGAATGTTTGATTGGGGAAGATATACAGCATCTTCAGATTTCTCAAATTGATGGCCACTTTGATTTTTGTGATTGTCAATACTAAAATATAAATATAATATATAATATATAATATAGTGCAATATGGCAGAAAGACTCTATGTATAGTAAACTGCAGTTTAATTCGACACGGTGGCTCATGCCCATAATCCTAACACTTGGGACTTGGAAGGTAGAGGTGGAGGGATCAGGAGTTCAAGGTCACCCTCAACTATATAGCCAGCCTCTGGAGCATGAGAACTGACCAAAACAAACCAAAACCAAAACCCAGCCCTGTAATTCATAGCGTGCGATAATTTTGAACATGAACTGTTTCAGGCAGCATTTGTTGGTGTGTGTAACATGAAGAAGGCACATGAGATACAAAGTGGCATGTGTGTGATAAGACCAAAGCTGTATAATGCAGTCAGATCTTACAAGGTCTGCCAAAAACACCTGCGATTCATTAGTGTTCTATTAATTAACTTTTGGTTGCTACACATTCAGAAAATCATCTTTACTGATGCCAATTTTCTTTTGGCAAACTCTACATGCAGCTCTAAAACCCCGCACGGGGTTTCCACCCACAGTTCTCAGGGGATGCCTGTCTTCCGGAGGGGCAGGCTCTCCCACATAGCCTCTCACCTGTGGCACAGTTGCATCGCCTCTGCAGCCGCGGTTGCCTCATCCAGCAGGGAAGCGTTGGCCATGTCCAAGCCTGTGATGTCAGACACCATGGTCTGGTAGTTGAGTAAACTCTCCAGCCTCCCCTGGGACACCTCTGGCTGATACGGAGTGTACTGGGTGACCCTGAGAGGGAAACAGAAGACCATAAACCTCGCCGCTCCTGACCAGAAAAGCTCCTGAAATCCCTTTGTTTTCAAATTCAATACCCAAAGCTCTTGAGAATTATATAACACACTGGAAAGACTCTGAGATGACCAACTTGACTGGACTTAAACCTGCTTAGGCGATTGATGACATACATTTCTGAAGACCCAGTCGGAATGTGGACAGAGACTCACCCCGAGGAGGACAGCACCATGCAGCAGTTTAGAGATTGAACTGGATTGAAAAAGAAGGCGAGTTCCTGGTTGCCAGGATATGAACTCCTGTGTTCCCTCACCTTCCCTCCCAATGACATTGACATGGGGGGTGACCTGGGCAGGTGATAGCTCGGCAGGTGAAGGGGTTTGCCACTTAGCCTAGCAAACTGAGTCCAACCCCTGAGACCCAAGTGGTAGGCAAGAACTGCCTAAGGAGGTTGTCCTCTGACCTCTCTCTATGTGCACGCTGTGGAGGTCCTGGGAAGCACCCCAATACATACATACATGCATACACACATGCATACATACACACATGCATACATACACACATGCATACATACATACATACATACAAACAACCTTAGCCAAAATAAATCTTTTACCCCTTAGGTACTTACTTAAGCTGAGTATTTGGTCACAGGAATAAAAAGCCAGTTAATAAATCATTTGCTTGTGTTTTTATGGGGAAGAACAGAATTGTCACAGAAAAAGATTATTATTCTTTGGGCACAGCCAGAACTTATTCTTTTTTCCTCTCTTCATTTCTTTCGTAGATTTACTTATTGCATTTTACATCAATGAATGTTTTGCCTGCTTGTGTACATGTGCGTTATCTATGTATCTAGTGCCCATGGAGGTCAGAAGAGGAAATCAGATCTCATGAAACTGAAGTTACAGAGCATTGTGAACCACCTTGTAGATGCTAGTAACCAAATCCAGCTCCTCTGCACGAACAAGTGCTCCTAACTACTGAGCCCTCTGACATTTTATTATTATTATTATTTATTATTATTAATCTTAGTATGTAGCTCGGGCTACCTGCCATTCACTCAATAAATCAGGCTGGCCTTGAACTGGCTGTCTCTCAACCTCTATATTTTTTGTCAATTACTATTTTAATTGTCTTATTGTACACATGTATGAGCATCGTATGTGCATGTGTGTGTGGAAGGCAGAGGTTGATGCTGGAATCTTAATTGTTCTCCAGCTTACCTTTTTAAAAAATTAATTTTGAAGCCGGGCGTGGTGGCACACGCCTTTAATCCCAGCACTCGGGAGGCAGAGGCAGGCGGATTTCTGAGTTCGAGGCCAGCCTGGTCTACAAAGTGAGTGCCAGGACAGCCAGGGCTACACAGAGAAACCCTGTCTCGAAAAACAAAAAAAAAAAAAAACAAAAAACAAAAAAAAAAAATTAATTTTGTTTCTCATAGGTATTGATGTATTGCCTACATGTATGCAGTGTGACGGTATGGAATTTCCTGGGACTGATGTTACAGACTGCCATGTGGGTGCTGGGAATTGAACCTGAGTCCTCTGTAAGAGCAGCCAGTGCTCTTCTGAGCCATCTCTGCAGCCCACTCCAGCTTATCTTTTGAGACAGGAACTCTCACTAAAACCAAGTCCACTAGGATCCGTGAGCTCCAGCAATCCACCTGTCTCCCCTTCCTCAGCATGAGGACTGCAGATGAGTGCCATGGCTGTAGCTCTTGCATGGATGCTAGGGATCTGAACTCAGGTCCTCAGCACACACTTGACAGAGCTAATTCCCTAGGGCATCTGCACGTGTTCTATTATAAGCTAGTTCTTAAAATCCATGCCTACCTGCCTGCTGCCATGCTCCCTGATATGAGGGTCACAGACTCACCTTCTGAAACTGTAAGCCTCCATCCAAATTAAGTCTTCTGTAAGCTGCCTTCTCTTGGTGTCTTATCACAGCAATAAAAAAATTAACTAAGACACCAAGCCAAAAGAATGATGTATTTATGGCTTTGATTTTTATACTCTTTTCCTCTCTCTCTCTCTCTCTCTCTCTCAATCACATGCAGACTTTGAAAGCACTGCTATGTTAAAAGCTTTGTTTAAAATCTTTAAAGACCATCTCAGCACTCAGTACTACGTCAGCACATTGAAATATTTTTCTCAATTATTTATTTTTCTACTAGTGTGACTGTGTGATTATTGTGTACAGCAGAACACATTGTTCCTGCAGTTAATTCCCTGCATAGCCTAGATTATGAACTGTAAAGAACAAATTCTAAGGGACTGGTGAAGTGGAAGGAAGGACGCATGCAATACAATACACAGTGCAGGCAAGTGAATGGGAACGTGAGAGAAATGAGATCCTAGGGAACCACAGACAATGGGCAGTGGTGAACTCCAGTCAGACAAGAGCATCACACACAGCCTGCTGTTAGGAAGACAAGTGTGACACTGTCCCTGCCATATGCTCAGACGGACTGCACAACAGGACACTTGCACTATGTTCAGGGACATCATTTGGGATTTAGGCCAGGAGACAGACACAATTTCTTTTCTTTCTGTTTGGTTCTTGTTTTCAGAAAGGGTCTCACTATAGTCCTGGCTGGCCTGGAACTATCTATCTATTGTGGACCAGCAGGTCTTCAAATGCAGAGATTAAATAAATTCCCAGAGATTAAAGGTGTTCCCCATCACACCCAGCTACACCCAGGAGAGATAGTTGTTATCTGGAGCAGATGTAAGGAGGGGGTGAGGATACATTTTTTCAAGATTAGCAGCAGGTCACAGGAGGCCTACACAAAGTGTAGCAATTTAAAAAAACAGCCACCAAAGTTCATTTTCATTCAAAAGTATGGGCAGCCCTACCTAACCAGTTGTTGTTCTTGAACAACAGTGAGCAATAGTTGCTATTTCCATAGCAAATTCCAGGCCAGCTGGGGCTAAATAATGAGATGCTGTAAAAGATAGATACGGTGGCCCAGGCTGTAATCACAGCACTTGGGAGTCCGAGGCAGAAGGATTAAAAGTCGGAGGCTGCCTGGACTAGACAGCAAGAATCCAGTCTCAAAAATGAGGGAAGGAGGGAAAGAGAAAAGAAGGGAGGGAGGGTGTGTGTGAGTGGGAGTTTGGGACTTAAAATCTAAAGGTAGCAGGACATGGTGCTCACACTCAATCTCTAGGGATGCTCACAAACTCCAACTCGCTGGGCTCTTCCGCATGGCTACATAATATACTCCCTATAGAGACATAATTATAAATATAATCTTGCTTTTATATCTTGGGGCAGAGGCAGGGATGCTGAAGTGTTGTTGTTCTAGTAGAGGTTCCGCTTCTGGTTCCCAGCATGGGTATCAAGCAGCTCACAGCCACCTGTCATTGCCATTCCAGAGGACCTAATGCCCTTTGGTCTCTGTGCGGTACACAGGCATACACTATTAACACATACATACACCTGAAAACATTAGAGCCTAAAATTTCACATTAATTTACAAAGAATAAGGAGGGGGAAAGACCAAGTAGGGTGGGGCGTATGTATTTAATCCCAGCTTTGGAGAAAAAGTTCAAAGTCACCTCTGCTACATTTGAGGTTACCCTGGACCACTCAATACTGTTTCACAAAAGTCTAAAGTGAAATCAGGCAAGTTAAATCCAAATAAGGACCATCAATCTTCCAATGGCACCTGTACCTGCCCAGCCTTTCTCTGTTGCCTTTCTAATCTGACAATTCTTAAACGATGAAATTGCCAAGAGCCGGGCGTGGTGGCGCACGCCTTTAATCCCAACACTTGGGAGGCAGAGGCAGGCAGATTTCTGAGTTCGAGGTCAGCCTGGTCTACAAAGTGAGTTCCAGGATAGCCAGGGCTATACAGAGAAACCCTGTCTCGAAAAAACCAAAAAAAAAAAAAAAAAAAAAGAAAGAAAAGAAAAAGAAAAAGAAATTGCAAAATATTTGAGGTGCAAATGTGCATTTTTTGACTCCCATTCAAATATCTCTGATAAGGATGGCAAGAGAGCTAACTGGGTAGAGGCGGTTGCCATCAAGCCCAAAGACCTAAGTTCGATCCCCAGAATTTACACGGGTGTCCTCTGAGCTCCGCCCATGCACCACAGCACACTCATACCCATAAGCATGTGTATACACAAGGAATACAACGAACAAAACTTCAAGATCACTGCGGCTTCCTACTACCTATGAGAAAAAAACATTAAATTTCCTGACCACAGCTGCTCAGTCTGAGTTGCGGTGACCCTGTGACCTCAGCCAGTGGGGTCTACTTATTCTGTCTTTTACATGACCAGTCTTCCTGTCGTTAGCCCCCTTTATAATCCAAGGTTGAGTTAATGTAACCACCACTGCTTTGAAAGTAACTTCTTTTATTTCAAGTTTTTAAAATAGTTACAGGTTTTTAAATTTTTTTTCTTTTAAACACTGGAGAAATATAACATGCCCAAATGCCCTTCTTAGCAATGGCCTGTGAAAGGAAGTAAAGAACAACCCTATTTCATGGTTAAAAACTGCTACCATGTCAGGCATGGTGGCGTTCATATAATCCCAACACTCGGGAGACAGGGGTAGATGGATCTCTGAGAGGTCCAAGCCAGCTTGGTCTACAAAGCAATTCCAGGACAGCCAGGGAAATTATAGTGAAAGCCTATCTCCAAAGAAGAGTAAGGAAAAAAAAAGCTATCAAAGAGTGGCTGGAGAGGCTGTTCAGCAGTTGAGAGCACTGCTGCTTTTCCAGAGGACCAGGTTTCAATTTCCCACATCCATCTGGTGGTCACAACCATCTGTAACTCCAGTTCCAGGGAGACTTTAAGTCCTTTTCTGGCTTCTCTGGGCACCAGACATGTATGTGGAGCAGAGAGGTACATACGGGCAGGCAAAAGACCCATACACATACAATTAAAACATTTTTTTTAAAAACTATTTTTTAAAAGGTTTTCAAAGTTGCCATGAAAGGGCTGCTGTCATACATACAGAAGTTTGCCTCAGTCAGGGAGGAAAAGTGTTTAAAACCATTTGTCCAAGACACTGCAGATGTTCCTCAGTGGTGTGAACACATGAGCTCAATATCAGGTACCAAGAGGAATAAAAAGAGGGAAAGAGGTGTGATCCATGGGTGTGTCTTAATTGACATTAATTCAAATGCATTCTTTTTCTAGATATACTGTAACGTGTATTTTAAAAGTATCTACATATCTAAAAAGGCTTATAGTTCTGAAGTAGGTTACTTGGAAATATATTCAACACGACATTGGCGTTTATTCTTAAATAACTAGTTTTCTCTATTATTTGAGTTATGATTTTGTTTTAGAATCAGAGAAAAAGTAGGGGGCTTTCAGAAGGGATCATAAAACTTATAAAAAGCTCATTTTAATCTTACTGCCAAGATTACAAACACCAGGAAGCCACAAGGCAAATGCCAGTGTTGACATTAGCTACTGACGTTCTCAGCAATGGATGTTTTGGGACAGTGGACCCCATGAGACAAGTTCTTGATCCAGTGCAGTTTCTTTTAGAAGCCCAAATGTTTGTATTCTTTCGAGTCTATGTGACCCATTTATTTTCACCTCACGTCACCGGAATTTGTTGGCTCCATCGCTATGGAAACCATTCAGAAGTATAATGTGGAGTGTACCACCCACGTGTTCACAGCCCTCCCTATCAGCATGAGCTGGGTGCGGCATCAGACTTCAGCTTCTGGATAATAACGCAAAGCAACAAAATTTAAAATGCACCCAAAGCCCGAGGCTGAAAAACAAGAGTATTGTCTCCCTCTCAAAACACTGGCTGCCCCCAAATTAATTAGCATACTCGCTCACAGCCAGAGAGAAATATGGCAGACATCCTGTATGGTCACTAAGAGCAAAGGCCAGAGGCCAGAGCCCAGGCAGAGAAAGCTGTAGCCCATTCATGGCCAAACAGGCTCTTTAAAAAAAAAAAAAAAGGTGGTGTAGGGAGAAAGGCTATTTGCTTTCGAAATCAACCAAGAGTTTACCATGCAAACTTTTACCAGAGCCACAGTGGAAAGAAAACAAGCCCTCAACTAATCAAACACATTGGCGAGCACATTCATCCACTGAAGAACTGAAACACTCTCCGTTTTTGATGGGCCTGCTTTCCTGTTCTCTTATTAAAAAGGAGCTAAAGTATAGAGCTGTGAGAATCTCCACACGGGTAGAGAGCAGACATGGATGTGTCCACAGATCTGGCTCCTGTCAAGACCAGCAGGATGATCCTGCAGGGGGAAAATGGCTTTCAAGACAACCTGACAACCTGAATTCCCCAGACCCCATGGCAGAAGAGAGCTGACTCCTGAAAGTTGTCCTCTAACACATATTAACCCCGCCCCTGCCCCCGCCTCCAGGAGCAGGAAAGAATTGTCTGACTAACAAGGGGTGATGGGAACAAGAAGCTGGCCATGCAAAGCACAGGCCTGTCCACAACACACATGTTCCCATTCTCGGTAAAATGGCAGCAATAAAGCTGATGTTACAGTCGTCACTCTTCTGACACCATGACTTCACTTCCATCAGCTTTGGACCAAGAAATGTGGGGCTAAGTGAGACATGAATACTGACACTTGTAAAACCCTGGCAACAGAATAAAGTCTGAGATGCAATATCGACTAAGTTCAGCCTAAAATGCCCCAGGGTCTCACCAAAGAGGAGTGAAGCCTTGTCCAAAAACAGCATAGAGATTCAGGTTGATTCAGGAAGAGATGACCAGATCTGGACTTTATGCAAATGGAAGGGGAAAAAAATCTATTTCAACACCCTGGAAGAAATTTCCCAATCAGAAGCCAGATGGATGGATTCCTGAACTGAAGTTTCGAGGGCAGCAGGGGGCAGGTGTCAGTGTGTGAGCCATGGGATACAGAGACCACAGATCTAGTATCCCTGTTCTCTAGCAAGGAGATAGACACATTACCATCCAGAATTCTCCAGTAAGTTCCGCAAAATGGTCTGGGGCACCGAGCAGTTGTAATAGCCCATGCCAATATACGACCTCCAGATCTGGTTCTTGCTTGCAATGGCATGCAGAGTCTCGAGGATTTCATTCTCACCTGATTGTGGGGGGAAAGGAAACAGGTTACCAGAGAAAATGCCCCAGCAGGAAGCCCCGCTTACAGTCTAAGAGTGTTTGTATCCGAACAGATATATGGAAAAATACCATCATCCATCCAACCATCACTAAATAATACTGCATATGGAAACTTGGCAGAAGGGGCCGCAGATTCCTCAGTATTAGTCCCTCATCGTTCCCATCTGGATAGTGTGTGCACAATTATGTGCACACATACGAATGGAGGCGCACAGAAGCCATCGACTGATACTTTCTCTGATCACTCTCCAGCTTCCTTTTGAGAAAGGGGTCTCTTACTGAACCCAGAGCTCATTGATTCAGCTAGGCTTCCTGGGCAGAAAGCCCCAGGGATCTACGTGTCTCAGCCTCTGGAGCACGCTCGGTCATGCTTAGCTTTTATGTGGGTGCTAGGGGATCAAACACAGGTCCTCATGCTTCTGTTACAAATACTTTACACGCGGACCCATTCCCAGATGCTCAGGACTCTTCTTCATTCTCTCTTTCTTCCCTTTCCCCCCTTACTCCCTCCTCCATTCAGTTCTCTGACTCTCTGAGACGACAACTCACTCTGTAGCCTCCACTGGCTTGGAACTCAGTATATAGACCATCCACCTACCTCCCTAGTGCTGGGATTAAAGGTCTGCACCATCACACTCAGCCTCTTTGTTCAATCAACTCTTTAGCACTCACCTAATTCTATGTTTTTTCTGTATCCTTTAAATTTATGTTTTATTTTCTCTAAATAAAGTATTTTCTCACAGTAGTATGATGGTCTTTTATAAATTTGTGTGTGTGTGTGTGTGTGTGTGTGTGTGTAAAGGTATGCTTTATACACAAAAGCCAGAAGTAGCTCTTTGACACTGGAGCTGCAGGCAGTTGTGAGCTGCCCTGTTGTGGGTGCTAGGAAAGAAACTTTAGGTCCTCTGCAAGAGCAGTAAGTGGGGCTGGAGAGATGGCTCAGTGGTTAAGAGCACTGACTGCTCTTCCAGAGGTCCTAAGTTCAATTCCCAGCAACCACATGGTGGCTCACAACCATCTGAAATGGGACCCCATGCCTTGTTCTGGTGTGTCTGAAGACAGTGTACTCACATACACTAAATAAATTAAATAAATAAATAAATAAATAAATAAATGGTGGTAAGTGCTCCTAAGTACTGGGTCACTTCTCTTGTTCCTTCTTTCAGTTGTCTTTTCAATCTCTAGAGACAGACAGGTAAAGCCTTATATAATACATAGCTTAAATTTTGTTTGTAATTTTTCTACTGAACTGGTTATTTTCCTTGTCATCTGAAGAGCTATTAAAAAAAACAAAACAAAACAAAAAGCCCTAGTATCCAACAACATCAAGTAACAATCCTGATAAAAAGACTCACATGAACTCTCAACTAGTGTTCCCATAAAGAGACCTCGTTAGTAAGGAATTAGAAAATTCTTGAATGCAGGAAATCCAATCACCTCCAAAATAATCTCAGGAACAGAGCCATTCAAAAGCCCAGTAGGAGGGGAGATTAATTAGCAGTGCCTGGCAGGCCAGCCAAGCTTCAATTAAGATCCTGTGCAAGATGGACAGGTCCCTGCTCCACATTGCGCCATCTGGACAAAGGTCCAGCTCTCAAATGAGAACAGTCTGACAGGATTTGCTGGTCCAATTAAGAGCTTACTTCTTGGATGCTATATTTTCTAGTGGGAGAATATGACTCTGAATTATGGAGAGATTGTGCTATATAAGGAATGGAGAGTCAACAGAGAGGAGATTGTGGTCACCAGTTAACACCAGAGTCCAGGAGGGACATGGTTAAAAGGAGTACTGTCAAGTGAATTGTGTCTCCTAAAACAATACATTTGCAATCAGAATCCTTGGTATCTTTGCATGTGACTTTGCTTGGATAGTGAGACTTCACAGATAGATATAAATACTCAAATTAAAACAAAGTCATGGCACCCAGCAGAATGGCTCCCACCAAGAAGGGTGGGGAGAAGAAGAAGGGCAGTTCTGCCATCAACGAGGTGGTGACCCAAGAATACACCATCAACATTCACAAGCGCATCCATGGAGTGGGCTTCCAGAAGCGTGCTCCTCGGGCACTCAAAGAAATTCGGAAGTTTGCCATGAAGGAAATGGGGACACCAGATGTGCACATTGACACCAGGCTCAATAAAGCTGTCTGGGCCAAGGGAATAAGGAACGTTCCATATCGCAGCCGAGTACGCTTGTCCAGAAAACGCAATGAGGATGAGGATTCCCCAGACAAGCTCTACACGCTGGTAACTTACGCGCCTGTTACCACATTCAAAAATCTACAGACAGTCAATGTGGATGAGAACTAACCTGATCATGTCAAATAAAGTTGCAGAACTGCCAAAAAAACCAAGGTCATACTCAATCATTTTCATCTAATAGCGTGGTTTTACCTGAACATGGGAATTTGGGCACATTTGACCTTCACTCAATGAGAACACCATGTAATACATGTGTAGACCATTGTGATGTGCCTACAAGGCACGGGATGCCAGCAGAGAGGGATGGAAGCGATTCTTCCTCAGAGCTCCAAGATGGAACCCACCTGTCAGCACCTTTGAGTTTGAACTCAGCTGAGGAGGAAAAATGCCTTTTGTCTGAGCCGTCTTGATTGCGGTAGCACATTTCAGCAACCTTAGCTGACCAATGCAGGCATCTGCTCAGACACTTTCTAGAGAGACTACCGGAAGAAAGCAGCCCAGATGGTTTAAAGGGAGGGGTTCATCTACTGACACTATCTATAGTTGCTACTATGTTTCTGAAAAACAAACAAACAAAAGCCAGACATAGTAGCACACATCTGGGGAGGCTAAGGCGAAGCATATCCGAGTCTGAAGCTAACCTAGTCTGCACAGTGAGACTCTGTATCAAAAGCAAAGAAAACCAAAACCAAGAAAAATCCAATCAATGCAGAGGTAAGATGCTCTGCCACACCACCTCAAGGTGACTTGGACAAATGCCACAGTTAGTTATTCAGCCCAAAGTCTGTCCTGTCTCTAGCATAAGGGGTTATAACTTTAATTCCAGCACCCTGGAGGCAGGCAGGCAGAGCCAGGAGGCCAGCCTGGTCTATGGAGTAAGTTCCAGGATAACCAAGCCTACATAGAAGATCTATGTCAAGACAAATAAGCAAGAAGAAGAAAGGCACTGCCCATTCATCCTCCCAGTCCAATGCTGGGGAGGCAGGAGATTCTTGAACTCATGTTCCACAAATGGCTGAACCGAGATAACCAATTCAATCCTAATTGGTTCCGTAAATAATATAATGTTAATTGGCTAGGTTAGAAGTAACCAGGATCAGGCTGACAAGCAAGCAAACATGCTTCTCACACAAGCCTGAAGACCTGAGTTTGATCCCCAGAACCCATGGTGGAAGGAGGGAACTGATTTGTGAAAGGTGTCCTTGACCGGCACACACGTGCCAGGGCATGCATGCACCTGCACTCACACACAAGACGCTGGCCAAGTGATTCTGCCTGGTGTCCCCCTGGTGAGTTAGGTTTGGACACATTCAGCAAAGACCTGGGCAAAGCCCTCTCCCTTCAAGTCATTTTGTCAGAGTTATTTATCACAGCATCTGGAAACAAAACTAAGACAGCAAGTTCTTGGTCACGCTTCCTAAAGTGTGAATGCTGTGAGGGGCCGTTCCCACTCTCTCAGCCGCTGCACATCATGCCTGAACTCCCTAACTAGAAGCTTGGACACTGCTACGATAAAAATCTAAGACCTCAGGCTTCCTCACTCACACACAAGAAAAGCTGTTCTCCAAACACAGAGTTTGGTGTGTGTAGTTTCAGGTGTCTTCTCGATGTTATGTCTCATATCCATTCAGAAAAAAGTCGCTTCGGTGCAGAAGGGGTAACCCAGGGTACTTAGAATCCCAGGGTTAGCCGCCATCTTGACATGTCCATGTGTCACCTCCCATCTGCCTTGGAAAGTATAATTAAATAACGGGGAAAGAAAGGAAGACCAGGGAGGAGAGACATCAATTCAAAACCGTGAGGAGGCCAGGCACAGTGCTTCACGCCCTACTGCTAACACTTGGGAGACTGAGACAGAAGGATTACCATGAGTGCGAGGATAATTTGGGATACATAGTTGAGTCAGAGGCCAGCTTGAGCTACACGGTGAGATTCTGTTCTCACAAAACCAGAAAGGACCAGTTGGAGACAAGCTGTTGTGTTTTTATTAGATGCCTTCAGCCCTGCAGGGCCGCTGGACACCGCATGGCCAGCTGTGTACTTCCAACCGTGCAGCAGCTTAGGCAATCTTGCTCACATCTGAGCAGCGAGTTCTTTCCTTGTGGGACAAACACCTGCTTCTGACCTGTTTATTCCCTTGCCTCAGAGCATTATATAATGGCCTGGTCCTAAAGGACAGAGAACAGAGTTCAGTGCCCTCTGGGCTCTGCTTCTTCTGAGTCACCAGGTGGGGAGGGAAATGTGTCTCATCTTCTTAGAATTCATTGAGCACACCTCCTTCCTCCTTATGTAACTTCACAGGACAAAGACTTTCTAAGAACAGCTTCCTTTCCACGTGTGCCTGAAATACCCAGAACCCTGCGCCAAATAAATCTTTTCACTGAGACAGGGTCTCACTATGGAGCTCTAGTTGACCTGGAACTCCTGCTGTATAGTCCAGGCTAGCCTCAAATTCAGCACCTTCGGGTGCTGGGATTAAAGATATGCCAACACACCTAGTTCAAACAAATGTTTTATAACACAGTGTAGTTCTTAAACACCTGGCACATTGCTGTGGCTATTAAGATTTCTCAGATGAATGAATCTGTATAAGAAATCCCCAGAAATGGAGACAGGTTACCTGAGTTAAGTAAGATGTACATTGCACCAAAGCACATGCCTACTTGAAAACATTCTCTCCATCTGTAACCCATGACAAACCCCTTTGATTTGGTCTTTAATTATATAGGAATATGCATTCGTGATTCACTGTAACCCCCTAATCCATCCTTCCTTCCATCCACCCTCTCTTTCTCCCTCTTTCTCTTTTCTTTCTTTCTTTGATATGAGGAGTTAAACAATGTCCTTGGATATGCTAAGCAAGCATTCTACCCCCAAGCTACACCCTAAATGTTTCGTCTGTATTTTTAAAGGACAAATACAAGATGGACGTGGTAGTACCTGCCTATATATAATCCTAGCACTTAAGCTGAGACAGGAAGATTGCCCTGCCCTGTTTTCAAGGCCAACCTGAACTAGCCAGAGTCTCAAGGAAACAAAACTGGACTGGTAAAATGGCTGAGTCCGCAAAGGTGCTTGCTGCCAAGCCTGCTTGAGTTCAATCCCTGAGACCCCCATGGAAGGAAAAAACCCACTAGCCTCCATGTTCATTCTCATATATACACAAAATAAATAGATAAATGTAATACCAATGAAAACTAAACATGCACTTGCTTGCACATAGAACATCTCTGAGATGATTCACAGAAAGCTGAGGTTAGGAGAAGAGCTGAGTCTAGCTTTCTCTTGAAAATCTTGTGCATCTGAGTTTTGGACAATGCACTTATATTACTTAGGATAACAATTAAATGACAACACCTTTCCCAGGATGCAGTTGGGAGGTAGATGGGCATGGTACTCTCTGAATGACACCAGCAGGATCTGCACAGAGCAGACAGTAAGCAGTGTCACAGCCTTCCCCCGAATTGTCACCCTCCTACTCTTGGCAAGGCACTAAGAAAGTCTCCAAGCAAGTCACCAGGACTGAAAACCAACACGCTCATATTTGAGTTTGCCCAGCCAGTCACCAGTTGGAGAAAGGTCTTTCTTTGCCAGAGGCTAAAGGGAAAAGCTGGGGACAGATTGCAAGGGTGGAAATTGTCTTGGCAGATTCTTCTTGCCAGCATGCATATCCCTGGCTCCAGAGCTGGGGGTGGGGGTGGGGATGGCAGGTGTCAACCATGATTGGTGTTTTATGAGAGATAGTTTATGTTATGACTTTCTGAGTAAAAGCCAGAATGAAGATTCAAATTCTGTTTCAAAACTTAGCCATTTTTTCATATCACCTAGTCATTTACAATACCTTCTTTCTTTTTTTTTTTTAATCTTACCCATAACCTCCTGGTATCCATTCACTAGCCCAGGTACCTGATGCTGTCAAATTTCCTCCCTGGATAGTGGGGGATTTTGTGATCAACTTCTGTTCAATCATAGGTTTATTTTCATTAAAGGAAACCAAACCAAACCAGACTCCTCTGTCCACTGTGGAGTGGAAACTGATGGGAGGCCCTTAGCTACTGGCAATGCATCACTGTCTAAGTCCCATTTCTTGCTACACCGGTAAGAAAAAAAAATACCCTGAATTGTAAATGCAGCTTTAGGGAGCTTTAAGGGAGTAAATCTGGCCCACAATTCCAGCCCCAGTCAGGGCAGGGAAGTCAAGGAAGCAGGGACTTGGAGCAGTCAATCTCCTTACATCATCAACAGTCAAGAACAGAGAGCAATTCAATGACTGCGGCATGCCAGCACTCCAGTCTTCAATGGTTCAGGACTTAATCAATGCCCAGGTGCCAATCATTGGTTGACCTTTCAACTTACATACAGTTAACGTCATCAAGATGATCTCTGCCCTGAGACATCCTATCCCTTCCCCTTAGACAGTTCTTTCCCGGGTGATTCTAGACAGAGTCAAGTTGACAATTAAAATAAAATTCACAGTTACTCTATGACCAAGGCAATGGGAACAACACATAGGTCTGACTTCCCTCTACCCTATTCCCAACTTCCTTCCCTCCTCCTGATCTGGTCAGACCAGATTCCAATTAGCAAGCCACCATAACTCCTCAAATCACCATCACCACCTAAAGGAGTTGAGACATGTCTCCTCTGTGTCCTGATGGCTCCTTCCTTCACAGGGCAGAGTCCTCTGCAGTGGACCCTGCTCAACGGAAAGACGCACAGCTTCAAGATCAATAGAACAGCAGCCACAGTGGTAGAGAGAAGCTTGAGGAATGTCAGTTATTTTGTTCCTCAAACCCAGATCTCTCCTTTCTTGGGGAGGCCTCATCATGGCCTCTCCATTTTACTCTTTAGAAAACCAACATAGAGAAACACCGCAACTCACAATATTTATCTAGGACACCAGATGACCTATGTATTTCTACTCAGGCCAGATGGTTAGGCTGAAACGAACGTCTGCGGAGTTTATTTTCCCTTTTTTCTGCTCAGGGCATGCTGCTATGCCCTGCAGAGCAAGGGGACAAGGGAATTGTATGTTCCAAGACCTTAACTCAAACAGCCAGCCCTGCCTAAGGGAAAGGCAGATGACAACTTTTCATAGATCAAAGGAACGGTCTATGGAGAGATCTGTGGTTTTATAATTTATAATCTCACCAAGTAATGAACTGTAATCTTTTTGCAGACAGGACTATGGTGGATTAAGAAGAGTTGTGTTACAATGAAGATCACCTGAGGTCTCACATACAGGTAGTTCCGAATGACTGATAACCCATCACAGAGTCCATAGTAGATTACTACAAAATTTGTTTTCCTAAGTGGTTCAACTATATTCCTATAGGCGAAAGTTTTGAGAAAACATTTATAAGTGGAAACTTGAGACTATTGGAAAAGTTCTATCAGTGCCTACAGTAATTTTAGATTCAGAGATTTCATCTTTTTAGAATTTGGTAATCAGCATTGAGAATCTATACTTAAGCTCTCTGTTTATATTATAAAAAAATATCCTGGGACTAATAAGCAAAACAGGCCTGAGCAGAGAAAATGAGATTTACGGGGTGAGAAGGATGGTTCAGTGGTTAGAAGCACCTGCTACTCTTGCAAAGGACCAGTGTTCAATTCCTGTTAGCCACACTCAAGTTCCGGGAAATCTTCTGGCCTCCAAGGGGGCACCCACAAGTACACATACACATAAACTAAATTAACAATAAATTTTTTTTTGGTTTTAGTTTCGGCTTTGAGGCAGGATCTCACTATGCAACTCCTGGAAGACCAATCTAGCCTCACCTTACTATGTATGCTCTACCTGCCTCTGCCTCCCAAGTACTGGGATCGAAGGCATGAGCCATCATGTCTGGTCATAACTTATAAATAAATCTTACAAAGAGATCTAAGTTTTTATCCACTATACAACAAGGCACACAGCTCCTGGGCAGGCAGTTTAGCAAAGACATGCAGAAGTCAGAAGACACGGAGAACAGTGTATGATCTTGTGATCTTACTTGCCCCAGAGCCTCTGCCTTCAGAATCTGTGCACTGCCCCTGTCCTTGCTCCCTGTTCCATGAAGTTGGTCGTTGAACCTCTAGGTGCAAGGTGGATGAACCTTTCCATCTCTTTCCAAACCCAGTGACCTGAGCTGACCGGCAGACCTTGAAGTCGTTGGCACTTGATAGTTCCAATCCTTAGCCGTAGCAGAACTTAGCGACCTCATTTCTCGTTCTTGCTCCTAGATCATAAATGATGCCTGACAGAACCAATGCCATTCAACCTCAGCAGGCTCTGAGGGGTGACCTCCATTTTTACCACCTAGGTAGACACGCTGACTCCTTTCGAACTTCGCTTATGCCTAATTTAGTCTCACTCTTCCTGCTTACCATGAATACCGGGCAAGCAGCGCCCAAACTCCTACCACTCTAGGGGGCGCTCTTGATTCTGCGGACAGTTTTCCTTCTTGGACCCAAGAGAGGTCCAAAATTCAACACAGGGACCACAGAGCTTGAGGAAAATTGTCTTCCTGACCCTCGTGACTCTACCCGACTATTCCCCTCCACGTGGTCATCTTTCCCACACCTCCTCAGTCCACCAGGGAAGTCCCTCGTTCCCACGAAGTCACTGCGCAGCTCTGGCGCACTCTACGCTTTTCGACTCTTACCTTTCCCGGATTTGCACTGCCATCTCACTGTCTCTGTGTTCAGTCTTCCTAACTCCGTTCCATTCTACCAGGATGAGAACTGCAGCGGTCTGAGGGCGCCTGTCATCCCCTGCTTCTATCTTGTGCATTTACATGGACTCGGCGCCTGCCTCCAGTCAGAACTGAACTCTCTCACATTTAAATTATGCCATGCAAACTTTTGGGCTCTGAATCCTCAGGATTTTCCTTACTCCTCAACAACGAAATTGTCCGTTTACAGTTCATCCATCAGTCCTCAAAGAGCCATGTGTTTTGACACTTTCACCTCTGCCAACGCCATAATATGTTTCCATCCTATTTGCAGAATAGTCCATATTTATCTTGCTGTTATTACCATTTGACTCTAATGTATACAGTGCCCGTGTGGCACCTTCCACCTTCCAACACCCCTCTTTACACTCCACAGGCACCTGCACTCAAATACACTCCTGCCCCTGCTACACTCACATGGGATTATTTAAAAAGAAAAAAATTATATTTTGGCATTTCTGTCAACAGTGTGGTCAGCGTGGTTTTGTATACCAAAGTCCAAGAAAGTTTAACAAGCCTCTCAGTAAACGAGGATGGAAAGCTGACAGAGGAAACTAAGGGAGCAGATCTGGAAACTACAAACTCAAACAACGACTGCTAACAAAGGCCACAGGAAACACCAACTCAAAACCTGAAAAGCTAACTAGTTCAGGGAATTTCATGTAGGGACAAAGGGCCTTCCCATCTCCGTGATCTCCAAGTGTGACACTGTATCTACAATGCTGCGGAAGTGATTTTGATAGCATTGAATACTTTTGATGATATTTAAAGTTCACCATAAGTTAATATTATGCAGAGAATATGTACAATTGGGGGAGATGCAGCAGTTTTTTTTTTAAGGCAGTGAACTATTCTAATACAGTGATCAATACAGGTCACTCTACATTTCCAAACTCTTAGAATGTACAACATCATTACCCACTCCTGCATAAGAAATGATGCTATTTCCTGAGTTAGCTATGAACCATGAGTAAGCATGAAGTGGTATTGATCCATCGGGTAGACATGATGATGCACTTCAAGTCTAGTATGCAAGAAGCTGAAGCGAGACAACCACAAGGATGAGGCCGTTGTGGGATGTGTAAGATGGAGGGGAGGAAGAAAGGAAAAAGTGATTCATTAAATGTAACACACCGACCAGTCTGGTAGGAGGTGAAGTCAGGGATCTAGGAAATGTGTGTAGACTACGCTGAAACCTCTATCAAAAGCTAGATCTACAAAGATCTTTAAAATCCTTTTTTTTTTAAAAAATGCATGTGTATTAGTATTTTTGCCTGCATATGTCTGTGTACCACATGCAAGCCTACTAGCCAAGGACCAGGCCATATCAGATAGACCCTGGGAACTGGAGTGACAGGGGGTTTTAAGTCGCTTACAATGTGCTGAGAACCAGACTCCATTTCTCTCCAAAACAAGCACGTGTCCTTATCCACTCGTCTCTTCACACTCTTCTTGGCAAGTAATCACTAAGAAAAAACGAAAGCTTAAGACAGGCAGACCCAATTGAACCTCGTGGTAGCTTTCGGGGATTGTAGCTCATTATTGTTTTAGAGAAACCATTGAATTTGGCAAAAATTCCTAACTAGCAATGGATGATCTATAGTTTTTCCAAGATAGCCCACTTCAAACAAACAAAATTAAGGAATTTTACTTATGCAAAATATAATCTTTCTTTATTTTTATTTTATTTTATTTTATTTTTGAGACATTTTGTCTGTGTAGCCTTGACTGACCTGGAACTAGCTCTCTGTAGACCAGGCTGGCCTTGAACTAAGATCTGCCTGCCTCTGACTCCCAAGTGCTGGGATTGAAGGTGTGTTTAGTGTGCTTAGTGCGTATGCTCACGCATGTCACAAAACAACCTGTAGAATTCATTTTCTCCTTCCATCTTCTAGGCTCTGGGAAGTGATCAGACTTGGTTGCAACTACCCTCAGCCATCTCACCAGCCAATAGAACTTAAAAAAACAAAACAAAACATTTGTTTTAGATCTATCTTTATTGATGCTAGATGGATTCCCTGATCCTTTAAGAAAGTGACGGAGCTGGGAGAGATGGCTGAGACACTCCCAGCACCCAGGTCACGCAGCTCACAACCACTATCTCTAGTTCCAGGGAATCCAACGCCCCTCTTTATACTCCAAGGGTGCCTGCACTCAAATACACTCCTGCCTCCACTACTCATGTGTAATTAGTTAACAAGAAAAAAAAATATATTTTGATATTTCTGTCAACAGAGTGGTCAGTATGGTTTGATATGTCAAAACCCAGGAAACCTTAAAATATTTTAATGTTAAAAATAAATTTTATAAAGACTGGGATTTATGGGTGTCCTAGCAGTTCTAAGGCTGTGGGTTCAAGTGCTAGCATTTCAATACTTCCTCTAGCTCAGGAACAATCAGAGGGAGCCATATATATACACACTCACCTCACCACATCTGAAGCGGCACGTGGGTGAGCACCTCTCTCATTAGCCCTTCTGTACTGTTCCGGAAGCCAATAGCCCCTTGTTGAGACCACACCTAAAGCCCCCTCAACACTTCCACACACACACACACTCTAAAGACTTTTTTATTTTCCAAAACTCAAGTCTAAGTCTTGCTACCACAAGCTCAGGATACATAATCTCGATTTGGTTCGTCTTTATCTAGTCCACAATCTTAGTTATAAATGAGGCAGATTTATCTCAGTTAGGAAGGATTAGGACAAGCCAGCAATGCCTGAGAGCCTTGGGGCTGAGGGCCCTCTAGGCAGTACTGACTTGGTGAAGGATAGCAGCCTCATTCTGAGTGCACCGATCAGCTAGAGACTACATCCCCCTCTGGGTGATAAAGTTATCACTGGCATCTGCATTGCACAATGCCCCTCCCCTTGATCGCTGCCCTCTATTAAACATTTATTTAAAAATGCATTCTGATGACACACCTTAGAACATTCAGTTCCCACGAGCCTCATCGGAACCGATTCTGACAGCTCAGCGCCTCAACTCCAGTTGAATAGTTTGAGCTTTGGGGGGTTGGCTCTCCTCTGTCTCCCAAAGCCCAGGAAAAGCAGTGTGTGGGTTTGTGTAAACTTTAATCTCTGTGGCATTTGGTTGGCTAGTTTGGGCTAGTTTAATCTGGCTCCTCTGAGATGACTTTATACAGCAAAAAAAAAAGAGCAGCACAACTAAAAACACACCAGTTTGGTTTCTGAAGTACTTTTAAATTAACTACAACATTAATAGAAGAAAGAAAATAATTGAGACAGCATGGAGCATTCAGAGAAACCAATGATCCCACTAAAATACAGTTCTTACCTGATTTATTATCTATATTAATAATAAATCGGAATTTATTATTTTGGTGCAAGGTTGTGGCTGAAGAGAAAAATTCATCTGAGTGGAATTAAGCTGAAGGGATTTTGAGCTGAGAGGTATTGCTTGTTTCTCTTGAGTAATAACTTACTGAGAGACCGATAAAAGTATTTTTCTGGGGCGATGGGGGGGGGGCAGCATTAGGAATGTGAATAAATAAATAAATAAATAAATAATATTATTTTTCACTTTCTGAAGGGTTGGAGAGGAAGACTCTTTCCAGACTGATGGAACCCTTAGGCTCCGTCCTTTACTTGCTGGTCCCTGCCTGCATCAGCATCCTCCAGGTTTGTCAGGAAGGGGTTGTTTCTCACCCAAGCAAGCACTGGGCCTCCATAACAACTTCCTTCAACCTGGTGGTGGGCCTGAGAACTCCACACTTAGCCTCACTGTGGTGTCTCATTCCCAAAGGGGCAGTTTGCACAAGACAAAAGGATGACTGGCTTGTGCACCTTAGAAGAGCCAGGACAGGAGTTCTCTGCTTTGCCTGGGACACCATGAAAACAGCAATGTCATCATTGGGGGGTGGGGAGTGGGGGTTGGCAATGGAGTCAGATGGCCTGAGTTTGCATTCTGCTCCCATCCAAAGGTCACGGGCTAAGACCCTGGCAAGTTAAAGAGCCTCTGTATACCACGGTTTCTTTCTTTTAAAGGGGTTAATAGCTGTGCAATGGTCATGTGGGCCTAGAGTCCCAGGTATCTGGGAAGGGAAGATTAGAGAAGCATTGGAGTCCATGAACATGACCAGCCTGGGCAACACAATTGAGACCCTTATCTCTAAAACAAACGGCAGAGGGGGGAGAGAGAGGGACTCCGTTCACAGACTGTAATGAGGACTAAATAAATAATACACAAAAAGCACTTTTCAAAAGTGCCCACAGGAGGCGCTCCACAAATGTTTAACATTATCTAGTTAGCATAAGTGCTAAGCCAAGTATCTACTCATTGCTTACAATGAGGGTGGTAAAGACAACAGCCCGGTTCTTACAGCCACTACAGCAAATGCATCTCCGCTATAGAAGAGGGTTGGTACCCACAGGAAGGTAAGTGTGAGTCAGGCTACTCCACTGCTAAACGCTCCTGCTGGAGGAAACAAGGAACCAGCCTGCTTCCCTCACAGAGACCATTCATCCGCCATGACGCAGCAGTGTAAAACATCCACGTCTTGTAAATGCAGCATCCCTAACTCTCTCTTCTCCCTTGCTCCTTAGCCCAGTGAGCGAGCTTTTCAGGAAGGGGTGGGGTAGGGAGAATTTTGACTGTAGAATATTTTCTCTAAGGGAATTCAAACTCTAGGGGACCTGTTCCAAGAGACACAGGCTAATAAATCTCTTACTAGAAAAATCTGAACTGAACAACAACAAGACAAGTCATTTTAATCCCAACACTTCGGAGGGAGACAGAGGCAGGTGGATCTCTGCTTTTGGGGGAAGCCTGGTCTACGTGGTTCCATGCCAGTTACAGGGACAAGAAGATCCCATTAAGAGAGAGGGAGGGAGAGAGAGAGAGAGACAGAGACAGAGAGAGACAGAGACAGAAAGAGACAGAGAGGATGAACACTGATCAGTTCACCAGGCCTTAATACTCCTAAAAGAACATCTTACTTAGAGCATGTTATACAAGGAGCTAATCTAGACATTCTGCTCTTAAAAGTCTCAGGAAGGCAATTATTGGCACAAATACTTGCCAATGGCTTCCTTGACAAATACACAACTAGGACCAGATGTGCACTCCTTTAATCCCAGCTGGTCTTCAAAGACAGGCCAGCCAGGGCCACATAGTGAGACCCTATCCTTTTTTTTTTTTTTTTTTTTGAGACAGGGTTTCTGTGTGTAGCCTTGGCTGTCCTGGAACTCATTTTGTAGACCAGGCTGGCCTCGAACTCAGAAATCCGCCTGCCTCTGCCTCCCAAGTGCTAGGATTAAAGGCGTGCGCCACCACGCCTGGCTTTGAGACCCGATCTTAAAAATAAGGAGAGGAAGGAAGGAAGGAAGGAAGGAAGGAAGGAAGGAAGGAAGGAAGGATCACACACAGGAAAAAAAACTGTTCTCAAAAATAAGTACAGTTTTTCCACATTGTGATGTACACATAATATAACTTTACTCAATGAATAAGGGCCAGAGAATCACAAGTTTGAGGCTTGCCTAAGCTGCATGAAAGTCCTTATTTCAAAAAACAAGTAAGCCAACTTCTGTTTTTCTCACATTTGATGGCTCAGAATGTTGGTGTCCTGAAATTGAGATAGGTATTCCTTATGGCCATCTTTCCAAGTCTCAGGTGGTTTGCTTTGTGAGCAAGCCCCTGGCCATCAGCATCTGACAGCAAGGAGGGCAGCAGCCCTCATAGAACCTGAGGTACAGCATCCCCAGCTGCAGCCGGAATAGGCTCAGGATGTCTTTTAAAACAAAACCAGCTTTGCATGTAGAATTTCTTCTCACAGAAACCAAACCAGACAAGCAACAGCAAGCAAGCAAGCAAACGAAACAATTGCCCTAGAGAAATATCTCTATGATCTGGGGTTATCAGATGAGGGAGCTTGGTATTTTTTTTAATTTTCTAAGAGTTCTTCAGCTCTGACCATCCCTTAACATCTAGATTCTTCCCTGACTCCTAGAAGTCAATGCCACATAAAAAAACAACAACAAACAAACAAAAAAACCACCCAAAGACAGCATTAGGACCATTAAAACCACTTTTACCAAGAGGGGCTGAAGAGATGGCTCAATAGCTAAGAGCACGTGTTGCTCTTGCAGAGGACCCAGGTTTGGAGTTCCCTAACTGTGGGGAACTCCAGTTCTAGATGACCCAACAGCCCGCGTGGTGCACAAATATAAATGCAAGAAAATCTTTTAAAAACAAAATAATCATTAAAAAGGGAAGCCTATAACTAGCCTGAGATTTCTTAACCAAGCACAAATCGAGTTTGTGTGCTTTTCAGAAAAAACAAAACAAACAAACAAACAAACAAAAACCCCACATATTCAGGCTTGCAAAGCACTGCTGCCTTTAGATGGGTGAGGGTGAGAGGGGAAACCGATGTGAGACAGAACAATTTGAAATTCTCGTGACTTTGAGAAGTCTAAGTCCCCTTCCAAATAAGTCTCTTCTCTAGCTGCAGGACCTCAGGTGATTTCCTTTGTCCTTTCGGAAGTCTCACCTGATCTACTGAGATAACTACCTTCTCAGCTCAAAGGAACAAAAAGCCCTTCCGGTGGGCGTGCATGAGGTGGAGACTTCTAATCCAACACGTGTCTTTTGCAAAGCCTTCTTTGGGAAAGCTTGTAGGTGCCTCGCCAGCAACTCAGGGATAAAGACCATGAAAGGGGCTTACATAGGTTTTCCTCAGGGAAGAAAAATCCCAGCGGTTTAGGGCCTGTCAAGTACTGAGCAATCCAACCCCAAAGCCGGACAGAGATTATAGAAGGCAGAGCAGCGGAACCCCTGAGAGTCCTCCCGGCCACTTACAAATAGGGTCTTCCATTTTCAAGGGTCTCTTCAAGCGGATGCTGGCGGGGACCGTCTTCTCGATGAGCTCATCAATGCTCTAAAATTTAAAAACGCAAGCTGGTGAACAGGACAGTCAGAGCAAAGAGCCTGAGTTAAGAGAGCCACTTCAGTTTATCTTCAAAGGCTGGTAGGAACTTCATTTAAATCGTCTAATTAAGAGTTCTTTTTAAA
This sequence comes from Mus musculus, assembly GCF_000001635.26. Taxonomy (NCBI): domain Eukaryota; kingdom Metazoa; phylum Chordata; class Mammalia; order Rodentia; family Muridae; genus Mus; species Mus musculus. The sequence continues at coordinate 30,174,637 of NC_000085.6, forward strand.
GTGAAACATCAGGAAGCAGAAATCTTTTGGAGGAAAAAAAAAAAAAATGATGGAGCCGGATGGTAAATCCGCTACTCCGGGTTCGGGAGCTGCAACTGGAGCTGACCGGATTAATGTACTCTAAGTAGGGAGTCTTCTTTTCCTGCAAAGTTAGGGTTCGTCTGGAGTTGGGGATATTTTTTAAATGCACTTTAGAAGAGCGAGAACAGAGTAAAAGTTAAGAGAGGAGAAGGCACCACGATTAAGAGCGAGCTCGCTTTCAAGCTGGGGCCCGGGACGGAGGAGGAAGGCAAGGTGGGAGCCGGGAGGCCCAGCGGGCAGAGCTCCGGCAGGGTGGAGGGTGGAGGGCCTTACCGCCAGCCCCAGCGCCTGCAGCATCTCCCTCCGGTCTTTGTCTCCGGGGCCGATGTGTCTCCGGGAGAAGTCATCGTGTCTGGGCAGGAGGCGCTCCAGAAGGCGCGAGGCCCCAGCCGCGCCGCGGTCCCCGCCACCGCCACCGCCACCGCCGCCGCTGCTGTCCCGGCTTCGCTGCGCCCAACTCAAGCCGGTGCCCCGAGCCAGGCGGTGGCCGCCCCCGGCTCCGCGGCCCAGGCGCAGCCCCCATGCCCTGGCACACAGCTGCATGGACGCCGTCACCTCCCCAGCCCACGAGGGTCAGCAGCGCTTTCCGGCCCTCCTCTGGCCCCAATGCCCCGGGAGTGGCCGCCGCAGTCCCTGGATCCCCTTCCCGACCACTGCGGGCAATGAATGGGTACAGCGAACTGCACTAACTCTTGCAAAGTTCCTCCGCCTCAGCAGGCACCTGCTCCGCACACTTTAAGCGGCGCCCGAAGGCGGGCAGTAGGATGGAGCCAGGAAACCTTTAGCCAATGGGAATGGGTTGCAGGGCGGGGGCGAGGCAGGGCCCTCCCTTTCTCTCTCCTCCTTGTCTCCCACCTCCTCCCACTTCTTTCCCCTCTTCAGCAGCAGGGTGGAGTCCCCTGCCTGATGCTGGAAGTTTAAGGTCCCAAATCCCTCTTCTTACACAGGGGTTCGGGATGCTCTATAGGCCCACTGGCCGGGTTGTAGGGCCCATTGGGGCAGCCCTAACATTCGTGAAGTTCCTGGAGCAATGCACTGAGACAGAAGACAGGAAGACTCCAATAGTTAGCTGGTCTCCACTTACTGACTTTAGGGTCACATCTCATGAAAACCACTATGGGCAAAGGAAGGTTCTTTCATAGTTATGAAATCTGGACAAAGAGCACAGCCCCTAAAATATCTTATGCTTTAATCTTTTAATAAAGATTTAATATTATTTTTTATTGATTTGTGTGTTGGGTGAAATGTCTGTCTGTGTATCACATACATGCCGAATGCTTGCAGAAGTTAGAAGTGGACATCAGATTCCCTGCAAATGGTGTTACAGGCTGTTGTGAGCTTTTATGTGGGTGCTGATAGCCCAACCATAAGAGTAGCAAGTGCTCTCAATCACTGAGCCATCCCCCTGACCCCACTTTTTTTGAGATATGATGCGATGGGAACCAAACCCCCGATCTCCCAACTAGCACCAAGCTACACCCCAGCACCTGTCTTCTCCCTCCCTCCTTTGTATGTCTCCTTCGTCTTCTCTGTACTGGTTTGATATGCACCCATTCCTGAAATTCAGTCTTCCTTTACGTGGAATGCATGAGTATGCTGTTGGTATATTGGCTATATTTTTATTTCCTGAGTAAACCTAAACAGATACTGTAATGAAAGCAAAAGCATCTCCAGGAAGCTGACCCCCAAGGACAGGAACCTGGGACCCGCCTATCTGACCTTTATACACATCCTTAACGATGACCTTAGAGTTGAAGGCAAAGAGAAACTGGGTCTTGGGAAAGACACAAGAAACAGTGTTGCCTAAACTTTCAGGGGCGACTACTGTGTCTGTTGCAGGCAGGTCTTTGCTAGACCAAATAGTTGCTAAGTTAAGACCTTCCAGTGGAAGGACTTGTAGGGAGGGCTAACTACTGTGATGAGTTTGTAGGTTAAAATGACAGGTCAGAAGAGGAGACGACTCCAATGTTCTGAAAGAATCCCTTCATTTCTATTGCTACAGGAAGCACATATTTAGGGAATCATTTAGACCCAGTGTTGGATTGCCAAATTTCCACACAAGCTGACTTCATAACTTTATTTGGTCTTCTATATAAACATCAGAATGAGGACATTTTTAGTAGTTTGGAATGTACATGATTATTGGGAACAGCATATTCTACTGAGGTAAGCTGCATTCTGCAGTACTTATCAGTAATCACTATACTTGAGAGGTAGAGAGGCAGGATGATCAGGAGTTCAAGGTCAATCTTGGATACATAGGGGATTTGTGGACAGACGAAGTTGTATGTGGCTTTGTCTCACCCCCAATGTAATACACTCCTCCCCCAAGTCTCCCTTGATTGCTGAACCAGCTCCTCCTTTTTAACAGACTGGCCATACCTTCCTTGAAGGTCCTATAATTTCACCATAAACATGTTAACCATGGAAGGACCTGTCAACCTCCCTTAGCTTCTAGACCCATAGCCCAAGTCAGGTGTTGGCATATACTCCAGGAAGGTGAGTAGATACTTGATGTCAGACAAGAAGCTTCTATAGGGCTGGGTGTGGTGGTGCACGCCTTTAACCCCAGCACCTGGGAGGCAGAGGCAGGCAGATTTCTGAGTTCAAGGCCAGCCTGGTCTACAGAGTGAGTTCCAGGACAACCAGGGCTATACAGAGAAACCCTGTCTCAAAACCCCACCCCCAAAAGAAGCTTCTACGGGGAACGAATCAGAACACATTGCTCACATGCTTTATCATGACAAGATTTCTGCTAGACATTGAATTCCTGACCAAGTGAAAATTGAGGTTATATGGAAATTGCTGATGTTTGTAGCACCAGAGATTGTATATTTAGTTATGAGATGGTCAGTATTAATTATCCACTTGACAGAATCTAGAATCACTTGGAAAAGGGGCCTCTGGGCCTGACTGTTGGAGGTGGAGTATCTTGATTAAGATGGAAAGATCTTTCTACTGTGAACAGCATCCTATTTGCAGGGCTAGTATCCTAAACTGTACAAAATGGAGCAAGTTAGCTGAGCAGACGCATGCACACATCTCCCTGCTCTCTTCTCACTGAAGACATAATAGAACCAGCTGCTTCCAGCTCTTGATGCCATAACTTTCCCACCAGGATGCATTGTAACTTGGAACTGTGAGCCAAAGAAACCCTTCCTCCCTTAAGTCGCTTCTATCAGAGCTTCATCACAGCAAGGAGAAAAGAGACAGAGGCAGTGCATAACCTCGACCAGGAGTGGCTCTCAGTCCGCTATGTTGGCTGATGATACCCAGCACAACGACCCCTTCTGTAAATTGGGCTAACAGAGCTGATCATTGTTGGTGCCGTTGAGAAGGGTGGAGCCTAAGGTTTGATGAGAAGTAAACTTAAGCATAGACTTTCCCATGTGCAACACAGTCTTCCTTTCACTGAAGCATGGAGAGCCCATTGGTAAGAGGAGCGAGCACCAGTGGTTTTGGAAGCCCTGTCCTTACCTTCTGTCCCCCGAAAGTGTGGTGATTGTAATGTAAAATGCAACTGATGAAATAGGTTCCTGGGTTACAGTATGTGGTGGTTTGAATATGCTTAGCCCATGGGGAGTGGCACTGTTAGGAGGTTTGGCCTTATCGGAGACAGTGTGTCGCTGTGGGCATGGGCTTTGGCAGTCTCCTATGCTCAGGCTTTACCCGTTGAAGAAGTGATCTTCCTCCTAACTGCTCCCTGAGGATACCAGGCTCTCCTGGTTGCCTTTGAATCAAGACACAGAACTCTCAGCTCCTTCTCCAGCACCATGTCTGGCTGCATGCTGCCATGCTTCCAGTTATGATGATAAGGGACTGAAGCTCTGGAACTAAAAGTCAGCCCCAATTAAATGTGTGCCTTTATAAGAGTTGCCTTGGGGCTGGTGAGATGGCTCAGTGGGTAAGGGCACCCAACTGCTCCTCCAAAGGTCCAGAGTTCAAATCCCAGCAACCACATGGTGGCTCACAACCATCTGTAACGAGATCTGACGCCCTCTTCTGGTCTGTCTGAAGACAGCTACAGTCTACTTACATATATAATAAATAAATAAATCTTAAAAAAAAAAGAGTTGCCTTGATTGTGATGTCTCTTCATAGCAATGGAAACCCGAAAACCCAGCAGTAATAGTGCAATCCCAGAATGGTAGGACCCAGTGGCAGCACTAGGCAACAGAAAAGTGTCCCAGATGATCTATACGGGTATGCAGCCTACTCACATGTTACTTGAGCTAGTAAACTAAAACTTGAAAAGTCCCTAAAACAAAGAGACCTCATTTGAACTACCATCCAATTTAATGGGTGACTCAAAAAGGCTGACTGGAACTCACAAAGATTCCCCTGCCTCAGCCTCCTGAGTGTCAGGATGGGTGACTCAAAAAGGGTCCTGCTACAGATAGACTGAACACTTCTCTGCTGTCCTACACCAGCCGACCTGTGGCTACCAAAGAAACAGCATCTAGGCTCGGGTGGATTACTATTGCCTGGCTCTATGATGATCCTGAGGCCTGCAGATCTGTAGAAACAGACCACAGTCCACAGTGAGCTATGAGACGGCTCACCAATGGAGACTGGGGATTACAGTTTCAATCCCAACGTATTAGGATCGTGAGATCATTACATTCATCCTCACAATGAAACAGGCCGCCGGGCGGTGGTGGCGCACGCCTTTAATCCCAGCACTTGGGAGGCAGAGGCAGGCGGATTTCTGTGTTCAAGGCCAGCCTGGTCTACAAAGTGAGTTCCAGGACAGCCAGGGCTACACAGAGAAACCCTGTCTCAAACAAACAAACAAACAAAAGGCCAGGCATGCTTTAAAACAAAACAGTAAATTAGTTAACTACTTTTTGTGAAATGACAGAGCAGGGAACACAGCAGAGGTATAATTGCCTACCACCTAAGTGAAAGTATAGCGTAACATCATAGACCCTGTGATGTCACAGAGTACTTAAGCATCCCAAAATATGGAATGCTTTGTGAATTTACGTGTCATCCTTGCACAGAAGCTGTGCAAATCACAGAAGCTGTTGGAAAACACAGGCTGCTTTTCCAGAGGTCTCAGGTTTGATTCCCAGCTCCCACAATCATTTACAACTCCAGTCACAGGAGATCTGGTAGCCTCTTCTGGTCTCTGAGTCACCAGGTGTACATGTGGCACACAGACATTCATGCAGGCAAAACATCTATACACAGAAAAATAAATTTTAAAATATTACCAAATGTAGTGGCACATATCTTTATGATGTGAAGGAAATTAGGGTTCCCCTTGGAGTTTGTAGCCAGCCTGGTCTACAAAGTGAGTTCCAGGACAGCCAGGGCTATTCAGAGAAACCCTGTCTCAAAAAAAAAAAAAAAAAAAAGAATTTAAAAGGAGTCAAATGAAAGCATCAAGGCAGTTTTACTAGAGTTTAAAAGAAGAACTTCAGGTCCAGCAAGCTTCACTTGAGGTGAGAACACCTTCCCAGAGGCGAACCAACTGGAATGTTAGGTCTCCACCCAGACCAGACATTCCAGCCTTGCTGAAGGAGTTTTCTTACTTTAACCTCAACAAACCATCCCCACCCTAAGACACAACCCTAGAATCATTTTAGGAAACCAGGTAAGAGGTCATAGCCCCCAAATATTTTTGGCATTGTTGGCCTCTGGCAAAAATCAGAATATGGAGAGGCCCAAGGATATTTCTAGCTTTCGCTTAGAAAAAACCTAGTTACTTTCTCTGGAGTCTTTACTCTGAACTGAGTCACCAGTTTCTACCTCTGGTTGTCATTATTTAGCCCTGGCACTCAGGAGGCTGAGGCAGGGGAGTCTTTGTGAGTTCCAAGCCAGCCAGGGCTACACAGTGATGAGGCCCTGCCTCAAAAGGACTGTGTGTTAGTTGTGAGCGTGCATGCTAACATGTCACAACACATGTGTGGAGGTCAGAGGGCAACCTTATAGACAACTCTCTCCTTCTACCTTCCAGGCATGAAACTTGAACTGGCAGGCTTGCACAGCAAGTGCCTTTACTGAGATGAGCCATCTTGCTGGCCTGAAAAAACAAAAACAACCCCTATTTTACACACACAAACACACACACACACACACAGAGCCAACTGAGATGCCAGAGAAAAATAGCAGTACAGTTTCTACACATACAAGGTCAATCCCGCCAAACTCAGCTACAAATGTGTAAGAGTGTGTAAATGGAACTGCTGGTCTGGTTCGAAGGGAGTGTGGTCTTGGGATGATGGGGCAGGGGTCTCCCACACTTACAAGGCTTAACTCCCAGGAACCACACCAGGTTTCAGGCTGTTGATGTGAGAGCCATCCTTCCGTTAGCCTGAAAAGATGGAAGAGAGCCATGATGAGACATTCATAGACATCTCCAAGTTCCTCTCTTCCCTCCCTTCCCCTCCCCTCCTCTCTCTTCCCTTCTCATCTCCTGTCTCTGCCTCTTCTTCCCTCTCTTCCTCTTCTCTTCCCTTTTCTGTCTTCTTTTTATTTTCTTCTGTTCTTCATTCTTTCCTTTCCCTCCCTTCCTCTCTTCCTTCCTCCCCCTTTTCCTCTTCTTCCTCCTTCTCCTTTTTTTTTTTTTTTTTTTGGTCTTTTTGAGGTAGGATGTCATGTAACCCAGGCTAACCTCAAGTTCTCTGTGTAACCAAGACTGGTCTTGAACACCTGATTTTCCTGCCTATATCCACCAAATCCTGGAATCTCAGTTTTGCATCACCACACCCAGTTTGCCTAGAACTTCCCTCATAACAAAAGCCTGCTTTCCCAAAGAAAGGACTTTGCTAGAATTTTGTTCAAACTAAAGGATGGAATTCCCTTCCTTCCCCTCTTCTTCAGGCATAATAGAATAAACACACATGCTCAACAGGGAAGTGTAAAATCAGTGGAAACTCTGTAGCCAGGGACAGAGTAGAAGGTGGAGTTGAAAATTTTTATCAGTTCAGAAGTATGGAGAAAGGTCACAGACCAAGACTCAGGCCTCTGAAAACACGAACATGTGACCAGAACATTATAGAACACTCACTGTCCCCTCAAGTTACTACGAGTTCAGGAAGGCTCCAATAATGGTAGCTGTTGGATATACTGTACAGATTCTCTGAAGGAATCTGCAGGAAACCATCCAGAATATCAAAGGAGACAAAAACCAAGGAAGAAATAGAAGCCCTTATCATCCTTACCCATGGAAAACTAAACACAGCCTATGTTCCCAGCAAAATTTAAATAAATAAATCCTTAATCCCTTAATCTGAGTTTTACATTATATCATACACACATACACACACACACACACACACACACACACACACACACACACACACACACGGAAATGAGAGATCCAAAGACATATCTGACTTTAGTTTAGAAATAAACTGGTTACTTTTCTTTGAGTCTTTTTCCCTTGAACTTTTTAGCCTGAACTTAGTAACTTAGTAGCCAAATTCTATCTCATCAACATTTAGTCCCAGCATCTAAGAGAATATATGAAAAAAATGCATGCTTTTTAAAAAACATAATTTTGGTGTGTTTTGTCCCAGCACTCAAGACAGAACTCTTTGAGTTCAAGACTAGTCTGGTCTACATAGTGAGAACTCTAGGCCAGCCTGGGCTACATAGAGAGAGACACCCCCACCCCCACTGCTTCTAAAAGAAAATAATTTCTTTTATTTTACTCTATGTGTATAAGTGTTTGTCTGCATGTATATGTATGTGTATCATATATGATTGCTTGCACATATGAAGGACAGAAGAGGGTGTCAGGTCCCTTAGGACTGAAGTTAAAGAAGCTGTGAGCTGCCACCTGGGTGCTAGAAACTCTTCTGTAAGAGCAGGAAGTGCTTTTAACCACAGTGATGTCTCTACAGCCCTTATACCACTTGGTCCCAAAGTATCACATCAGACTTTCAGTACAATAATGAAAGGCTCGAAAAGTCCAGAGAACAGTACAGTTTAAGGAAATAAAACATTTCTAGAACTAGACTTTCAAGTGACATACATGGCAGGATTATCATGCAAGAAATAAAATAACTATCATTCTTATGTTACAGACTCTAATGGAGCCGGGGAGGGGAAGGGGCAAGGGACCCTATCAACCCCACAGGCAGGAGGTGGCTTCAGAAGCACCAAGAATAATCACTATGACTTTGAAACCAGCCTGGGCTATAGAAGACCCTGTCTCTATGGAGGAATTTTAATCCAGCAGTCTGGCTGCTCTGGCAAGGGATCACATCCAAGGACTTTCTAGATCCATATAATCTGGCCAGAATGCAGATATGCCCTGGATTACAATATGATCTGGCGGGAATACAGACACACCTTAACACACACCTTTAGTCTTTAATAATGAAGATGAAATCAGTTTGTAGAAGGAAGCAGCCATATTTGAAAATGACATCTAATTGAGCGGCAGACAAAGTGACAAATCAGAGAAAAATTTGACAGAATAAATCAGACATAGGATGTGCCCAACTCACAGGAGAACAGCACAAGAAAGAGAGCAATGAGAGGCGGGGGTCAGGGGGAGAGAAAGAAAAAGAGAGAGAGAGGTGGGTGTGTGGTAGGTGTGTATGACAGTTGTATGGGGATAGTTTTACAGAAACAGGTTGCAGAGAGAACAAGCTAGATATTCAGGTGAAGATAGAACAAGCCAGAGAATAAGAATGAGCCAGAAGATTAGAATGTACTGCCAAAGTTAGCATGAAGCCAAGCAGAGCAACTGAGTCAGAAGCTGAGAAAAGCTGGATTGAATCAGTCAGCTTGAAAGATTAGATTGTATGGAGGTTAGAAGCTTCCAGGCCTAGGCCTAGGCATAGTTAGCACAGAGGAAGAAACACTCTGGGTTCAACCCAAGCCATGTGTGTGCACAGCTTGGGTCTGGCTCTCATCTCTTCCCTTTATCTGAGGAAATAAGAGTGTCATTTACATGTCTCTAAAATACAAAACCCCAAACAAAAAAGTAGAGAAAGCACCAAGTCCGTTGTGTGATGCAGGCCCCTGCACACTTGAGGTGGTTTCTGCTGTGCATTGAAGCTTTTGCAAGCTTGCCTAAAACAGGAACATCCACAGGGCATGTGGTGACTTCATGTGAGCTGAAGGTATCCATGGGAAGATTCTATACATTCCTTACAGAGGAGCACAGAGCTGGTGTTAAGTTTAAGGCTGTAATGGCCCTCTGAGATTGACACTTCTGATTCTGACCACCTGGGCCAGCCCATGTGCTGAAGTGACAGAGCCAGCTTTGAAATACACCATGTTCTCCTGCTGTGAAAAGACACCATGACCAAGGCAACTTAGTGAACTAGGAAGTTATTGCGTGCTTGTTTACGGTTTCTTTTTTCTTTCTTCTTCTTCTTCTTTTTTTTTTTTTTTTTTTTTTTGTTTTTGGTTTTTCGAGACAGGCTTTCTCTGTGTAGCCCTGGCTGGCCTTGAACTCAGAAATCCGTCTGCCTCTGTCTCCCAAGTGCTGGGATTAAAGGCATGCGCCACCACTGCCCGGCTTTGTTTTGTTTACAGTTTCAAAGTCTCTCTCTTTTAAAGATTTATTTTATTTATATGAGTATACTGTAACTGTTTCCAGACACACCAGAAGAGGCAGTCAGATCCCTTTTACAGATGGTTGTGAGCCACCATGTGGTTGGTGGGATTTGAACTCAGGACCTTTGGAAGAGCAGACAGTGCTCTTACCCACTGAGCCATCTCACCAGCCCCCAATCAGAGTTTCTTATCCTGGGATCTCATAAAGCAGCAAGAGATGGCTAGCTCCCAAGACTTGTCCTCTGACTTCCACGCTCCTTCCGTAGCACACATACGTCTGCATTTATGGAGGCAGAGACTGGTAGATCTCTGTGAGCACCAGGGCTGTCTGGACCACAGAGTGGGAACCTATTTCAGAAACCATGAAGGAAGCACGTAGAAAAAAGAGCGGTAAGGGCGCTCACACCAAGACTGATTACCAGAGTTCCAGCCTTAGGACTCACATGGTAGAAAGGGAGAACCGACTTCTACAAGTTGTTTTCTTACCTTACATACACATGTGCACACTCATGTGTGAACACACATAAATAAATAAAAAGAAATGTAAAAAAAAATTCAATTAAAAAAGTCATGTGATTAAGTATGGGCTTAGTAATGGAAGACTTTCTTCATTTCAAATTTTTGGCTCTGCATTTTTTATTTATTTACTTTAAAATTATTATTATTATTATTATTATTATTATTATTATTATTATTGAGACAGGGTTTCTCTGTATAGCCCTGGCTGTCCTGGAACACACTATGTAGACCAGGCTGGCCTCGAACTCAGAAATCCGCCTGCCTCTGCCTCCTAAGTGCTGGGGTTAAAGGCGTGCGCCATCATGTCTGGCCTTACCTCCATCATTTTAGAAGTCTTCTAGGAGGTACAAAGATTCTGCTGAACTGGACATTAGGCCATCAGGATGTTTACAGTTTGTTTTGTGACACTGGATCAATAAACAAAGAAGCAGATTATTTGTACCAGCTGGACAATACAAGCTTCATTATAAATGGGAAGTGGATTTATTTCTCTACGTTACAAGCAGAAGGAGTATATCAAACTGGACTCTGTGGCACACACCTTTAATCCCATCACTCAGAGGCAGAGGCAGGCTGATCTCTAAGTTTGCGGTCAGCTTAATCTACAGAGTGAATGATACAGCCCGTCCTGGTGGAGAAAGCATGGTAGCAGAAGTGTGAGGTGACTGTGACATAGTTATCTGCAGTTGGCCATCAGGAAATGAGGCTAGGATATAAGACTTCCAATCTTACAGTAACCCACCTCCTCCAGTGAGGCTCTGCCTTCTACAAGTATGGACTGCCACCAACTGGGGACCAAGTGTTCAAATACATGAACCTGTGGAGGACATTCAGGCCACAGTAACAGTGCTCCATCTGCAGAGCCAGCAGGAAATTGACTCTACTTGTGGCCAGTGATATGGTTCAATGACTAAGGTGCCTGCAGCCAACTTGTTGTGGATGGTCCTGTTGTGTTTGTATTTTGATGCTAATTCTGTTCTCCTGGGAGGAGTTGCTGACAAGGAGTGAGTCAGGTGACTTCTTGTGAACCAATCTCCTAATGAATAAAGGAGCCAATCACTGGACGAGTGGGAGGAACTTCCGGGTTGGACAGAGGAAGAGAGGAAGGAGGAGAGAGGTCCTTTTGGATGGGGATAGCTTGAGGACAAGATGTAGCTATGAGTATGCTCCAGTTTCAATGGCGGATCCATCAGAATTTGCCGCCAGAGGACTTAGATTTAATAAGGCTTACACGATGAGAAATTTAGTTGCTGTGCCCAACGATTGAGTTACTGTTGTTTCTGAACTAAGTTTGTGTTGTGTTTTCCTTCACACAGTGGCTTGCCCGGGTTCAAGGGAGAAAGGTATGGCAGCAAAGCATGGGTTTGCCTGAGGTGCACCAAAAAGGCTGTGGGCATATTGAAGCATCGTTTTTTAGTATTTCCTGCAACACCAACCTGCCAACCTAAGTTTGATTCCTGGGACCCACATGGTAGCAGAAGAAAAGTGAGTCCTGTAAATTGTTCTTTGCTATACACAAGTATGCTGTAGTACATGTGTGTAACACACACACATATGCTCAAAAAACTTATACATGCATACAAAAAGAAAAAAAAGAAAAGTGATTCTTTTGTTTGTAGTATTCCTTTTCCCTTTTGTATTTTGTTGTTGTTGAATCTGTGTTGGTTTTATTTTAATTAATTAAATGTTCTTGTTAGCTGAAATGTGTCAACTCAGGATATGATTTTGTACTTAAAAGCTCATTCTAAGAACATCTTGAGGACTATATTGAAACCTTAAACACCCAGTGTACTCACTGGCCAGCTAATAGAGACTTTTTATTGGCTTAAACCTTCATCCCAGTAGTCTTCTCTGGTGGGTTCCCTATACCAAGAGAATGTTGTCAAAGAGGAGACTGACAAATGGTGGAATGCTGTGGATCACTTCCAATGCACTGAGGAACTCACAGGAATTATGGTTACCTGTGCAAGATTGAGCTTATCAATATAATATCATAGATGGGGAGTGGGGGCTCCTGAGGCCTTACTCTTCCCTGCAGATCCACTGGCAGGTAACATTTGCTGAGAGGACGGGGAGACATGTTTTTTAGTGGTATAGCTAGCCCATGTCCCCTCATCCATGCCCATTCAAGCAATTTTATTTAAATTCATTGTATCTTTAAAAAGTAAAATGAAGGGTCAGCAAGATGACTCAGTGGATAAAGACCCTTGCCATCAAAGCCAGGTGACGAGTTCAATTCCTGGAACTAACACAAAGGTGGATGGAAAGAACTGACCCCACAACTGACCTCCATATGTTAGCTGTGACATGTGTGTCACCCCTCAACATACACACCGCACACATGTACACAAATACTAATAAATACAAAATAAATAATAATTAAAAAAACATGAAAGTGGAGCATGGGCTGGTTGGAAAGATGAGGAGGATCACTGAGTGGGAAGGGACAAGAGAAGGGAATGGAAGTGGATAGTATCAAATATGTTATATCCACATATTAAAATGTGCTACGTATAATTGATACATGCTAATAAAAGAATAACATTGAGTTACAAATAAATCCCCATTTCCCTTCTTTTTCTATCAATGTGTTAGGCTTCAGGATGCCAAATATTTGAACAGACTGCTGTTTCTATTTGCTTTCACAACACTTTCCTAACTTGGGTGACTCAACATGACCTTTTGGGTCATTTACTGAACTCAAATCTTGTCATAAGTGCCAAGGATACAGAATGGCAAAAGCTGTATCATCCCAAAGATCTGGAGCTATGGCAAAGCTGAGTAATGTCAGGTATCGGTTCATGGATGCTGGGAAACCAGGGTAGGACACTCAGGTGTTTTTCTTACCTCTGCACCCCAATTTATTATTACTTAACATGGAAGGACGGCTGTAATGATGGCTCCGTGGCTAGTCATTTCAGTATTAAACAGATATAAAAGTCTTCCCAAACTCCTCTTGTAATTACCCAGATTGGGAGTTGATTACTGTCATTTTGCTCTGGGTGCCAATCCTAGGACAGGAGCCATCATGACGACCCTTTCCACATATCTGGCTAAATAAGTTAGCCCTAACACAGCAGCCTGAACTCAGCTTGTTTTACTCCGTCCACACAGCTAAAGAGCAACAAACAATGAGTCCCAGCTCCATGGAAGAATTGAAGCAAATACAAGCAAGCATGAAAACAACTCCAGTTTGTTAATTACTTGGAATCCCTGCCTCCAGGGCTCTGCTGGCTCTGCTGCTCTGGAAATGTCACAGAGATTAAGGTTCCAGGCTGAGCTGTGAGTGGAAAAGACACAGTCATGCTTAGTCTGGACCTCGCCTTTGGATTTTCTTTCCTTTTTTTTTTTTTTTTTTTTTTTTTTGGTTTTTCGAGACAAGGTTTCTCTGTGTAGCCCTGGCTATCCTGGAACTCACTCTGTAGACCAGGCTGGCCTCAAACTCAGAAATCCACCTGCCTCTGCCTCCCAAGTGCTGAGATTAAAGGCATGTGCCACCACTGCCTGGCTTCCTTTGGATGTTCTAAAATGATCTTTTGAGCTGGATGTGACGAACGCCTTTAATTCCTACCAAGGACCAGCGTCTGCTTGGAGAGGGGTTCTGTGGAAGAGGTGTCTGGGAGCCTCAAAAACAAATTACTTGAGGGCAAATTGTGGGTTACAAGCTGATGGTCTGTGTTCTGCTCCAAATGGATCCCCAGATAGCTCTCTGTAGATAGCTCTTGGCTCTGTAGTCTGCTCTAGACAGCTGTCTCTGCTTGAGACTATTCTAAATGCTCTCTGGATAGCTCATAGGTTTTCTGACCATGACCAGAGCCAGAAAAGTTGCAATAAAGAAATTCTTGCATCTTCTGACAGAAAATCCTGGTAGAAAAATTCTAAAATTCTTGGGATTTCCAACCAAAATCATAAAGCCAGAAAAAATTCTAAGAGGCTGTGTTCACTCTTCGGACAGCCTTCTCTGGATAACTCCTAGAAAGCATTCTAAAGGAGCTGGGTTAGCTTTTAAGTAATTCTTGGGATTTCCAACTAAGGTCAGAGATTCTGTTAGAAAAAAAAAAAATCTAAAAGCTATGAAAAATTTTAAAAGACTGTTTGCCCTCCATGGATTTTCCGACTAAAATCAGAAAAAGATAAAAATTCTTGAAGAGGTGTTTTTGCTATCCAGAGATCACCAGACAGCTCAGATCTCACTAGATAAAAATTCTAAAGAACTGCTATTTTTCACTGCTAGTTTATCTCATGCAGACAAAAAGTTCAGTCTTTTATTTACATATCAATTCAGTTATTTGTTCCTTGTTCTCTCTTGACCTTGCAGGAATCAGCATTCCATGAACTTAGCCCCTTGACTCCTATGAAGAAACAGTAAGCAGAAGCACAGACAATAAGCTAGCTGGGTGGATACCCACACCTGAAATTACCATTCCTACCACGCTAGGACCTAAATTTGCTGTCTCAGGCTGACCTTAAATTCAGGAATCCACCTGCTTTTGTAAGCATAAACAACAACAGCAACAACCAACAACAACTTAGCTGGGTGAGATCTTGCCCTGCGATCACCACTCCCTGAATTTTTTTTTTTTTTTTTTTTGGTTTTTCGAGACAGGGTTTCTTTGTATAGCTCTGGCTGTCCTGGAACTTTATTTTGCATAGTTGAGAAATAATGTATTTTTGAACTCATGTTTTCAGAGTTTTTTCCCACAGTCTTAAGGACTTCCCTGAAGGTCACAGCATTCTACATTTTTCTGAGACATTAACCAAACCCTTGACTCCCAGTCTTTAGCTGCCTCTGATTATCTTGGAGTCATTAACCTTGGTAGAAAGGGTATTCCTCAAGCAGGAACATGAAAATTTATACACTCTTATTCAAACAAACATGCCCATAACAACTGTCAATACTCGTGGAGGCCCATGCCCTATTGGCTCTGTTTCAGGGGCCAAAAACCAGTCATAGTGAATTTTACATTGTCATGCT
Source organism: Mus musculus (assembly GCF_000001635.26). Taxonomy (NCBI): domain Eukaryota; kingdom Metazoa; phylum Chordata; class Mammalia; order Rodentia; family Muridae; genus Mus; species Mus musculus. Next base: position 30,189,734 of record NC_000085.6, read on the forward strand.
GGACTCAGTAAATCTCAGCACTTGAAAGGAAGAGATGGGTAGGACTCTGAGTTAGAAGCCAGCCTAGTCTACAGAATGAGTGCCGGGACATCCAGGGCTACACAGAGAAACACTGTATCAAAAAACTAGAAGAAAAAGGTCTTTTGTTGAAAGAAAGTGATCTTGGTCTTAGAGGTTGAGGTTCAAAGCTTTGATAGTGATTCAAGGGTGTTCATGAAAGAACCTAGTGGGGAAACCCCCACTCAACTCCCGATTTGGTGTGCACCCAAGAATCACAAACAGACCATCTTGCTGTAAAAACACAAGGTAGTTTAATGGTAGAGCTCTGGGTCGAAACGTGTCTCATGCAGGAGACAGTGGATTTGACCACGAGGCTTTGAAGCTAGGGGTTTTTATAGAAAAGGGACTGGAGCTAGGGGAGGAATTGGCGCTGTTTCACATGATTGGTTCATTTAAACATCAGCAGACTGTACACGCAGACAACATTTAACTTAGGTCAGAAGGGCGGGAGATAGGGAGGTACCGGGCCAGTCCGGACATGTCATTCTCTTTATCTTTATGGCCAAGCAGCCTCAGGAATGTCTTAACGATGGGCCTGCCCGGGCATGTCCTGACCTGTTCTGCTATGTTCTCAGCCTCAGGTTTCAAAGCTCACAAACAGCTCTTTGGGCTATTTGACATAAATTACATGAATCACAGGTCTCAAGTTTTATTTTCTTTCATTCACAATGTCCCCATGGTATGAATAAATCAAATTGGTCCCGGAAGTCATTTCTCTGGGTAGGCTGCTGACTCCTTTCAGAATTACAAGCAACAGGACACTATCTAGAAGTTCTATTTTAATAATTAAAAAGATACATACTTGTGAATTTTTGTTTCTATCAAGACTAACTTCTTCACTCACATATTTGATGTCTTCCTTGGAGATAAAGTTTTTTCGTTATGTCCTTTGTCACAGCAGAAATCTTTCCTCTTCTCTTGGGTCTGAAATGAGGCAGTTCATTCTACAGTAAATATTTTAAACTCAAACTTGCAAGAAGAAAATGGAGTGTACAAAAGTAAAATTTCACTGGCATATAGCTTTCTTAATTAGTAAAAAAATAAAATGTCCTCACAGTCCTTAATGATTGAAAGCAAACAATGTAGCTGCATCCAACAATTTCATAGTATTGTGATGCTGAGTACCTCCTCCTAACTCCAACGTGTTTCCATCATCTCAGAGGGGAATCGAAAGCCACTGAGATTTTGCTCCTTACACCCCTTCAGCCCTGGTAACTGCTCATCAGCTTTCTGTACCCCTGGGCTCTTGATTGGTTAAACCCATCCTGGAACATTCATGGGGATGAATAGGGGCAGGATGCCCATCAGAATGTTCGACCAAGATGTAGTTTAGGCTGAGAACATGGTTATGATGTTGCTCTCCCTAAGGGAAATTATTCTGTTACTATGAAAATACAGGAACTGCGAGATTCCATCTCTTAAGAAGCCTATACATAACATAGGCTAACACTATCCTTCTCCCAAAAGACCTCTCTCTGCTCTGACACCTGTGCTTAAACCAATATTAAAATTTTTGTATTAATAATTTGATTTGGGCAAATACAAAACAAGATTTACAAAATAGGACTTGGGTTAAGAAACTGAGGAAGCATATATTTAAACTGTCACCTGTTTGGTGCATCTTGGCTGCTGTGGTCAGAGCTACATTTCACAGCTACATCTGCAAGTCATGGAAACTCTTCTTTTTCACCCTGGATATGTAGAGCCAGGTCAAAGAGAAGGGGGTTGAGATAGCCTTAAAATAAGAATAAGAAGCAGATATAAAGCTAGGCATGGTGATACATGCTTTTAACTCTTGTCTTTAGGAACCTGAGGATCTTGAATTTGGGGCTAGCCTGTGCTATAAAGAAAGACTGTAGCAAAAAAAGAAGGAAAGATGAATGGAATGGAGAGAGGGAAGCAGAGAGGGAGGGAGAAGGGAAAGAGGACTAATGTGCTCTTGAACTGTCAGGCTGCTGGCACAGAACACCTATGCACATAGGTGTCACCCTCGAAAGAATATCATGATTGTTCCAGAAGTTAGTTGGAGAAACATGGTTATTCATGCTTTCTGTCATGATGAGGATGGTTGCGGATAGTCTCCCACTTTCTAATTTCAGTCTCAAATTGAGATGGAGTGGTGAAATAGTTTGAAAAGTGGAGAAGGGGCCTGGAGAAAAGTCTCAATAGTTAGGAGTACTTGCTCTTCTTGCATATGCATGCAAGAAAATCGTTCACATATGTAAAACAAATGAATCTGAAGAAACAAGTCTAAAAAAATTTTAAATTAAAAGAGAATTTAGAAATGTGGAAAGATTGTGGAATGTTTGATGGGATAAACTATATGCTAGAGCTCTTGGCCATGTACCCCCTAGTAACACTTCCTGTTGATGAAGAAGCTGGAACACACTTGAACTGTCCGGCTCTGAAAGGAAAGGGACTTGAAACTCAAAGAGGTGTAAGCACTACACTCAACCTTTGGAAAACATGGTTAGTATCTTTCTTTCCTCCTTTCCTTTCTTTTCTTTTCTTTTCTTTTCTTTTCTTTTCTTTTCTTTTCTTTTCTTTTCTTTTCTTTCTTCCTTTCTTCCTTCTTTCTTTCCTTCCTTCCTTCCTTCCTTCCTTCCTTCCTTCCTTCCTTTCTTCCTTCCTTTGTGTGTGACTGCATGAATGTGTCATGTGTCAGTCACAGGACACCTTGCAGGGTTTGGTTCCCCCCTTCTGCCATGTCAGTCCCCAGGATAAAACATGGGTCACCAGGCTTGGTGTCAAGATGTTACCAGCTGAGACGTCTCAGCTTCCCAGGCTGCTGTGTTGTTTTGTTTTTGGAGAAACACCTGTCCACACTTGGGTATGTCCTTTCCCTAATTGCCTCTTTTTCTTTTAACTTCCATTCTTCAGATATTTAAAAAGCTCTTCTTAATAAACTGCAATTATGCTTTATCCTGACTCTTCCTGAAATTAATTCTTTTTGTGTAGCAGAGTCAAGAATCCTGGCTTCAATGATTTGGAGAGATGGCTTAGCAGTAAAAAGCACTTGTTGCTCTTTTTGAGAACTCAGGTTTGATTCCGAGAATACATACACACACACACACACACACACACACACACACACACACACACACACACACACAAATACGTGTAATTAAAGAAAAAAATTATAAAGCATCAAAAGTTTCCTAAGGGACTTTTCCCTTTTCTTTTTCTGTAAATTAGATTATAATTAGTCTTCCTGACAGAAAATAAGATATTTTAAAGCGACACATGTTGTCTCTTTAGGTTGAAGGACAACTTCATGCTTAAGAGCACTTACTGCTCTTGTTGAGGATCATGGTACCTAAATGGTAGCTCACAACCATCTGTAGCTCCACTTCCAGGGGATCTGGCTTATCTTCCGACCTCTGTGGGCTCCTGCACTCAGGTGGGATACATCCATGCATATACTCGGACACATACATACACACAAAATAAATTTAAATTAAAAAATTAAAGATTGTACATACTGCATTCTGATCATGATTTCCCATCCCTCGCCTTCCCCCCTCTCTCATCTCCTCCACCTTCTCAATTATTTCTCTCTTAAAACAAATAGGCAGATAAGACAAACAAGCAAGAACAAAACAAAATAAACAAAGAAATAAGGAGCTTGAGAAATGCACACACAGGCATGATGTGTGGACACAATAAACACACACACACACAAAACCCATAAAAACACAAAATTAGAAACCATAATATAAAAGCAAAAGAGCAGTAAAGTTAAAAACGAACAAACAGAGCCGGGCGTGGTGGCACACGCCTTTAATCCCAGTACTCCGGAGGCAGAGGCAGGCGGATTTCTGAGTTCAAGGCCAGCCTGGTCTACAGAGTGAGTTCCAGGACAGGCAGGGCTATACAGAGAAACCCTGTCTCAAACGAACAAACAAACAAACAAACAAACCCGAACAAACAAATAAAAACAAACAAACAAACAAACAAACAAAATCTTCAAAAAAACCGAGTTCATCTTATGTTGGTCATTTATTGTGGGGCATGGAGCCTGCTCTTAAGTGTGATTTGTATACCCAAAGAAAGACTCCATAGTTATCAGTTGGAGATTCCTTCTTGGTTAGGAATGGGAGCTCGTGTTCATGTCCCCTTTCAGTTCGGAGGTGGGGGGGGGGGAGTGCATCTGGTTTGGACCTGTGCAGGCCCTATGCATGCTTCCACAGTCCCTGTGAGTTGATATGTGTTTCAGGCATGTAGTATCTGGAAGATACTGTTTCCTTGATATTATCTATCCCTTCTGGGTCCTACAATTTTTCTATCTCTTCTGCTGCACAGTTCCCAGAGCCTTGAGGGGAGAGGTTTGATAAAGACATGTCACTTAGGGCTGAGTGCTCCAAGGTCTCTCACTCTCTGCACACTGGATTGTAAGACATGCATCCCCTTCTTTGGTTGTCAGACTCTTCAGACAATAGATCCGCTAGCTGGAAGAAGAAAACACTGGAGGGCCACCAGAGGAGTAGCTTGCCTGTAGGAGATTTACAATTTGTCAGATGATTATGCAAGAAAGACTTGGAATTAAGACAATGGTGGGGCGGGGGAGGGCACATCTTGGCCAGACTATTTAGGGATGCATTTTCTCTCACCTTCTATTTAAACTTTACTCTCCTTAGTACCCTAAAGATGGACTCATGAGGGTCACTGGATCTCTTTGACTCTCTTCCAATATACCCACATTGAATAACTCTCCCTTTTTGCTTTTTACTATTAATTTGGCTCTCTTAATTAAGGTTTATCTTGAATGTGGCTTATTGGGGACCAGTCTGTGACCCTGAGTCCTGTAAAAAGACCATAGTATGGTCCCTGTGCTGTTTTGGATAAGATTAAAGCTGATGAGTCAAAACTAAAGTCACAAGGGATGCAAAAGACAATTAAGACATTTTTCTTTCTTTTTTTTTTTTTGAGACAGGGTTTCTCTGTGTTTCTCCAGGGAATGCACTTTGTAGACCAGGCTGGCCTCGAACTCAGAAATCTGCCTGCCTCTGCCTCCCGAGTGCTGTGCAAGCCAGTTTTAATTAAGACATTTTTGCCATAAGCAACGTTTACAGACTTATTTGTGAGAATCCCAGAAAATTTCAGGCTTAAATGTGGAAATGGAGTAAGGAGCACACTCAGGCCAAAGCATTGTTTGTTGCGATGTTCTCTTTCCCATTTAAAAATATCGCTACCCAAAAGAAACATTGAGTCGTCACAGCAAATCAGCCGGGGAGGCTTCAGCCAAACCCTGGAGGGAGGGTGTCCTTTTCCAAATCTTCTTAATGTTCTATCTGGACTCTTCTCCACGTGGGGTGGCTGGCCGCTGCTGGCCTGTGATGTAAGTTAGTACTCACTGGCCAGAGCTTTACATCAACAGGTCCCAGGGAGTCAACTCCAAAGGTCATTTGTAGCCAGCTTGTGAAAAGAGCAAATAAAACATGGATGGCCCCTGATCTCTACATAAACAACCTCGGGAAGGGCATCCAGCCTGCTCTGGTGACAGGCCCAAGGTGGGATCCAGCTCAAGGGGAGATCCCAAGGCCTGACACTATTACAGAGGGTATGGAGGGACCTAGCATGACCGCCCTCCAAAAGACCCAACAAGCAACTGAAAGAGTCAGAGGCAGATATTTACACCCAACCAATGGACAGAAGCAGCTGACCCCTGTTGTTGAATTAGGGAAGGCTGAAAGAAGCTGAGGAGAAGGGCGATCCTGTAGGAGGACCAGCAGTCTCAATTAATCTGGACCCCAGAGATATCTTAAACACTGGACCACCAACCAGGCAGCATACACCAGCCGATATGAGTGAGGCCTCTAACACACATACAGTAGAGGACTTCCAGGTCTGTGTTCATTCAGAGATGATGCACCTAACCCTCAGGAGACTGGAGGCCCCAGGGAGTTTAGAGGTCAGGTGGGGTGGGGGTGGGGACATCCACATGGAGATGGGGTGAGGTGGGGAGGAGGTGTGGGATGTGGAGCAGTCGGAGGGTGGATGGAGGGTCAGGGAATGGAATATGGAGTGTGAAAAATAAATTAAATTTTTAGAAAGATGATGAATAGGGGAACTCTTCCTGAAAGTTTACTTGGAGGGCAATTTGCCTGACGGCACGTGATCCAAAAGTAGGTCAGGCCAGACTGACCTCTCTATACTTCATAATTAGATACATGGGGATATATTTGAATAGAAATTAGCTATTTTAACTACCGTTAGAGGAGAAACCTATCCCGTTGTTCAGAGAGGGATGTGTATGGTCAGTGCATTTTCCAGAGAGGGCTGTATGTGGGAATTGGTGTGTAAAGGAGCTAGGCTGCCAAGTGTGTTACTGAGGGCAAGGGTGTGAATAACCCAACCACCGGACCCAACCATGCATCCCACCCAGGTTAGTAAGCTTTTCTGCGTTTGCCTGACACTTTACTTCAGGGTGGCTTGTTCTAAATAATCTACATGCCAAAGGGGCATAACCTAGGGTTCTGTCACACTTCAAGCACAAATGTAAACATCTGCTTGGTCCCTGGTGAAGGATGAGACTTCCAGGTGAAGAAGGGTGTGGCTAGCCTGTTGGGTGGCATGTATGGAGGTTCATGGGGCCACTTTGTAACTCAAAGGGTGGTTAAAGCGTGGAGCAGGACCTTGGCGGGGGGGGGGGGGGGTTTGAAATTAGGTGCTGCTAATAGTAGCCACTGTGGGGCCGGAAAGGGGTTTTTATTTTTTGTTTTGTTTTCCAGCCAGCACTGAGCACTTGGCCTAGGGCAATCTTTTTATTTTATTTTATTTTATTTTATTTTATTTTTGTTTTTGTTTTTTTTGAGACAGGGTTTCTCTGTATAGCCCTGGCTGTCCTGGAACTCACTCTGTAGATGAGGCTGGCCTCGAACTCAGAAATCTGCCTGCCTCTGCCTCCCAAGTGCTGGAATTAAAGGCATGAGCCACCACTGCCTGACTTTATTTTTTTAAAGCTACAGCAGGCTAGCAAACAGGAACAGTTCTAGCAAGCAGGAATTTCAAAGAAATGGTCATATACTTGAAACTAAGAATATCCTTGAACATTTCAAGTAAGCAATGAGGAGGGCCTAGAAACCCTGGAGCAACAGAAAACCCATACCAGCTTTGGACAATTAGCATAGCAGGATCATTGGATGCTGTCTCCCGGTGCCCCTGCCCTACCCTCTTACACACTCTGTATGTGTCCCAACATTCAGCAGGCAAGGAATTGTGACAGTTTATTACCATCTCCCTCGACAGTGCTAGGGTTTGAATCAGGGCCTCACTCTAGGCTGGTGCTCTACTGATGAGCTACATCCTCAGCCCTGTCACTCCTATTCTTGGCCTAAAATAAAAACTTTCACAGGTCAATCAATATTCAGTCTTACCATAGATCCTAGAGTCTTTCTTACCATAGGTACTTGAGTCTTATTTATTTATTTATTTATTTATTTATTTATTTATTTATTTGGTTTTTCGAGACAGGGTTTCTTTGTGTAGCCCTGGCTGTCCTGGAACTCACTCTGTAGACCAGGCCGGCCTCGAACTCAGAAACCGCCTGCTTCTGCCTCCCAAGTGCTGGGATTAAAGGCATGCGCCACCATTGCCGGGCTAGTGCTAGAGCCTTGAGAGAGGAAAAGGGACAGTTTGAAGTTAAAAAAAAATGGTAACGAGGGGCTAAAGAGTTGGTTCAGGGGTTAGGAGCACTTGTTGCTCTTACAGAAGACTTGGGTTGTGTTCCCAGCACACCACGGGAGCTGACAACCCTCTCCAATTCCAGTTCCAAAGGATCCAATGGCCTCTTCTGGCCTTGTAGGCACTGCATGTGTGTGGTGCACAGATTATACACGGAGGCAAATACCCATACCCATAAGCCAAAAATAAATGTTTACTTAAAATTCATATCAAACAGTTGGCAACACTTAGAGCCAGAGAACAAGGTTGAGGTCTTGTAAGTTGCCCCTTCCCTCCTACACCCCGTGCTGAACAAGGCAATGAAGCTCCAAAGAATACTTCCTGCTTCGAAACTAGGATATTGTATTGTCCCAGACTGCACTGGGACAGAGGCTATAGCTGGGCACAAAGTGGGGCTTGAGGAAAAACCAGGCCTGTCATTTCCAGAACTGTGTCTGGCTCTGACTTGGAACGGGAGTGGCAAAACCTCCGATGGCCTCCCAGGTCCTCCACATCCAACAAGTGGTCAACAGCCTCTCTGCCTCCTGCTTGACTTCTTCCCAGGGATCTTGCTCCAGTGCAAGGCAATGAGCATCTAGGCAGAGACAGGAGGGAGAAGGAGATCTAGCCTGGGGCCTTTCTCTTATCCCTGAGAAACAGGGAGGAACTCCAGGTGGAAATTTGCTCCATTCCTACGGGGTGCTTTGGTAGGAGCTTAACAGGTCCCTACAAATTAAAAGTCTTCTGGGAAATCTCAGGTTTAGAATAGCCTCAAGCTCAAACTGCTAGAAAAACTGGGGTCGGAAGAGATCCTGCCATTCTCCCAGCTCTGTCTACATGTGCATGTTGGTGATTGATTCATTTGTAACACTGCCACGGTGCTACAAGCAGGTGGAAAGAAATTCTGACTCAGTGAGATCCCCAAGTGTCCTCTTTTCTCCCTCAAGACTCTGGTACTTATGACTGAGTATTGATTGACCTGTGAAGATTTTGTTCTCTCTCTCTCTCTCTCTCTCTCTCTCTCTCTCTCTCTCTCTCCCTTCCTTCCTTTCTTCCTTTCTTTCATCCTTCCTTCCTTTCTTTCTCTCTTTCTTTCTTTCTTTCTTTCTTTCTTTCTTTCTTTCTCTCTCTCTCTCTTTCTTTCTTTCTTCCTTCCTTCCTTTCTTCCTTCCTTCCTTTCTCTCTCTCTCTTTCTTTCTTCCTCTTTCTCTCTTTCTCTCTCTTTCTCTTTCTTTCTTTCTTTCTTTCTTTCTTTCTTTCTTCCTTCCTTCCTTCCTTCCTTCCTTCCTTCCTTCCTTCCTCTCTTTCTTCCTTTCTCTCTTTCTTCCTTTCTTTTTTTCTTTCTCTCTTTTAACTGTGTCTGGAGGTACAAAGGACATGCTCACATATTTAACTTCTAAGATTTACATTATACTTTGTATTATTTATTTTTTCATTAATTAATTAATTAATTAATTAATTTGCTTTATACCCTGATTGTAACCCCTCCCTCCCCTTCTCCCAGTCTCACCCTCACAAACCCCACCCTCACTCCCCCATCACCTTTTTCTCAAAGAAGGGGATGTTCCCCACTGGTGTCAACTTTCCCTGGCACATAAAGTAGCAGTAGGATTACTACTCCCATTGTAATAGTGCATCTTCTCCCATTGAGGCCAGACAAGGCAGTCTAGCTAGGAAAAGGGGATCCAAAGGCAGTCAAGAGAATCAGAGGTAGCCAGCCCCTGCTCCAATTGTTAGGGGATCCACACGAAGACCAAACTGCACATATGTAACAAATTTGTAGTGGGCCTAGGTCCAGCCTATGCATGTTTTTTTTGGTTGGCGGTTTAGTCTCTGTGAGTCTCTATGGGCCCAGGTTAGTTGTTTCTGTAGGTCTTCTGTGGTGTCCTTGACCCCTCTGTCTCCTTCAGTCCTTCCCCTGACTCTCTCACAAGACTCCCAAGTTCTACCTGATGTTTGGCAGTGGTCTCTGCATCTGTTTCCATCTACTGCTAGATGAAGCCTCTCAGAAGACAGTTATGCTAGGCTCCTGTCAGCAAGCATAGCAGAGTGTCATTAATAGTGTCAGGCGTTGGCTCTCTCACACGAGATGGATCTCAAGTTGAGCCAGTCATTGGTTAGCCATTCCCTCAATCTTTGCTCCATCTTTATCCCCTGTACATCTTGTAGGCAGGACAAATTTTGGGTGGAAGCCTTTATGGGTGGGTTGGTGTCCCCCTCCCTCCACTGGAAGTTCCACCTGGCTACAGGAGGAGGACACTTCAGTCTCCATATCTCCAGCTGTTAGGAGTCTCATCGAGAGTTACCCCCATAGACTCCCAGGAGCCTCTCCACCTCAGATTTCTGGCTAGTCCCAGAGATGCCCTCCCCACTGAGTCCATTCTCTCTCTCAGCCTTTCCCCACCTCTTCTCCCCACACCTGATCCCCATCCCTGTTCTTCTCCTTACCCAATCTCCTACTCAGTTCCCTCCCTCCATCCACCTCCAATGCCTATTTTATTTCCCCTTCTGAGTGAGATTCAAACATCACCCCTTAGGCCCTCCTTGTTACTTAGCTTCTTTGAATCTATGTATTATAGCATATTTAGCCTGTAATTTATGGCTAATGTCTACTTATAAGTGAGTACATAGCATGCATGCCTTTCTGGGTTTAGGTTATCTCACTCAGGATGACATTTTCTAGATCCATCAATTTGCCTGCAAATGTCACGATGTCTTTGTTTTTAATATCTGAGTAATATTACATTGTATAAATCTACCACATTTTTAAAATCCACATACCTACAGATACTTTATTTTTGACAAAGAAGCCAAAACAATACAAAGGAAAAAAAGAAAGCATCTTCAACAAATGGTGCTGGTCTAACTGGATGTTTGCATGTAGAAGAATGCAAATCGATCCATATTTATCACCTTGCACAAAACTCAAGTCCAAATGGATCAAAAAACCTCAACATAAAACTGGATACACTAAACCTAATAGAAGAAAAAGTGGGGAATAGCCTTGAACACATTGGCACAGGAGACAACTTCCTGAACAGAATACCAATGGCTCAGGCACTAAGATAAACAATTAATAAATGGGACCTCACTAAACTGAATATCTTCTGTAAGGCAAAGAACACCATCAATAGGACAAAATGGCAGCCTAGAGAATGTGAAAAGATGTAGAGGGAGGTGTCAATTCCCTAATTGGATCTTGATTGTGTCAATAAAGGAGGCAGAAGCTAATTGCTGGGTGAAGGGTAAAAGGTGGGACTCCCAGATCACAAGAAGAGGAGAAAGGATGCAGAAAAAAGTTTTCAGACCAGGCTTTGGAGCAAGAAGGAAGCAACAGACATGTAGGTATTTGAGCTTCTAGAGTTTGTAGCTTCCTCCTAGAGGGGGAGGGGGCAAGGAGGATGGAGGGAGCTAGCTGATAAGATTAGGGCAGGAAATTCTTTACCCAGCCATTGAGTTGTCTGGCTAGTTTTAAAATAATAAAACTGCCTAGTGTTTTTCATCCATGACACTAAGGTGAGCAGGAGGAGAAAGTGGGCAGCTGGGGTGGTTGTTGGTATCTGGTGGAGCTAGCCATGAGGGACTAGGGGAGCAATTGCAGTTCCTGGGAAAGAAAGGCCAACTGGTCATTGGCAGAGGGATTGGGGGTGGGGAACTAGGGCTGGTGGGAGCATGATCTCGGAGCTAAGCCAAGAGTATGGCTCCAGCCAAAGCAGCAAGAATGTTTTTAAAATTACAAGCAACAAAAAGATCTTCACCAACCATATACAGCTGATGGAGGACTAATATCCAAAATATGTAAAGAACTCAAGAAATTAGACAGCAACAAACCAATAACCCACTTTAAAAAATGGATACAGAGCTAAACAGAATTCTCAACAGAGGAATCTCTAATGGCTGAGAAGCACTTAAAGAAATCTCCAACATCTGTAGTCATCAGGGAAATGCAAATCAAAATGACTCTTAAATTCTATCTTATACCTGTCAGAATGACTAAGGTCACAGGCTGTCCAGGATATGGAGCAAGAGGAACACTCCTCCACCGCTGATGGGAGTGCAAACTTGTACAACCCTCTGGAAGTCAATTTGGTGGTCTCTCAGAATATTGAGAATATTTCTACCCTAAGATCCAGCTATACCACTCCTGGGCATATACTCAAAAGATTCTCCACCATAGCACAGGGACACTTGATCAATTATGTTCATAGCAGCATTATTCACACTAGCCAGAAGCTAGGAACAACCCAGATGCCCATCAACTGAAGAATGGATAAAGAAAATATGGTACATGTGAAGGATTTCTTTTCTAGGCCAAAAACAGAAGCGACCCAGGAAGCAGGTTAGCGGCAGGGAAATTGGCTAGCACGTGGAGCTCTATCTCCCCAGTTCTGACTATCCCCTGCCTCCCCAAAGCTTTCCTAACTCTCCCAAACCTCTCTCTTGATGAAGTAGCAGGAAGTGGACTCAGTTTCTAGGAACAGTTTCCAAGCTAGGTAAGATAGCACACACATGCAATCCCAGTATGAAAGAGGCTTAGACAGGAGGACTGCCTTGGGTTTGAAGCCAGCTAGGAATACGTAGCAAAAGCCGGACTCAAACAACATCCACAACAAAACACCATAAGTGGTGGCATACACTTATAATACCAGCAGTTGGGAGGTAGAAGCTAGAGGCCAGCCTATGACTTTGTCTTAAAACAGAAACAAAAATAAAAACAAAAACAAGGAGAAAAGAATTCTTTTCCTCCACTCTCCCCTTTGCAGAAACTCTTGAGTGCTGGCTTATGATGTTCTTTCTTTAAAATGAAAACTCGCACTTCAGTGCAGACAGGCTCCCTTCACTATCTGTACAGCCCTGCTCCAGCAATGTCTCACTGGCCGTGGCGTCATGAATCCTTTCCTATTAATCATTCACACCTCTCCGTCTCTTCCAAGTCCATCAGCCCTGTGGGAGAGTACACTGAGGGTCAGCAAAGCTCAGGAAGGGCAAAACATCGGTCACAGGCGGAACACAACCCTTCCAGACAGAGCAGAGACTCTGTGCCATAAAAGACTTCCACCTCTTAGGGTTGTGCCCAGGTAGTGACTGAACTGTATGTGAAAGGTTGCAGCGACTGTTGAGTGGCCTGCACAGTGTCGCCGTCCATCAGAACACTTGCTGCATCTTCAAAGGCAGCTCGACAGGCTGGGGAACTGTCACGGCCCTTCTGCTCAGTTTCATCAGACCCGACTCTAAACTCCACACATTAAGCAGTTTGTATGTGCAAGAAAATGCACTTAACCAAACCAGCAAAACCCTTAACTATATTCTAACTATTTACTCTTGCACTTACAGGCGAGTGTAGTGCTCAGCCCTCATTGAGAAAACTCCTGCCAGGCGTGGTGGCACAGGCCTTTAATCCCAGCACTTGGGAGGCAGAGGCAGGTGGATTTCTGAGTTCGAGGCCAGCCTGGTCTACAGAGTGAGTTCCAGGACAGCCAGGTCTACACAGAGAAACCCTGTCTCGAAAAAAACAAAAACAAAAACAAAAACAAAAACAAAACAAAACAAACAACAACAACAAAGAAAACAACAACAAAAAAGCCGAGCGTGGTGGCACACGCCTTTAATCACAGCGCTCGGAAGGCAGAGGCAGGCAGATTTCTGAGTTCGAGGCCAGAAAGGTCTACAGAGTGAGTTCCAGGATAGCTAGGGCTGCACAGAGAAACCCTGTCTCGAAAAACCAAAACCAAAATGAAAAGAAAAAAAAAAGAAAAAGAAAAGAAACTCCTCTCTGCAACAGATGGAGAACATTATAGAGAGCTCTAATCAACCTAAATGCCATTGTGGGGCCCGGTCCATAGTGAGGCATCTACAACATAGTTCCTGCCCCTAGGGATCAGGAATCATTGTGGAAGAGGAGGTGGAAAGAGTATAAGAGCCAGAGAAACAGGGAGTTTGCTAGGAGATTGTGTCTTCTAGAAATGCCAGAGATGAGATTTCGCCACCAGGGCTACCTAAACATGACCTGAACAAAGAGGGCGCCAACAGACCTGGTAATGTGGGAGGGGGAAAGCCCATGATACCTCAACCTTAGACAAAGAACTACAGGCAGCTGAGCAATGCTTAGAATGGGAGAAATAGTCTTCCCCAAGGAAGAACACACCAGCTGGTTATCCAATACTAACGGTCAGCCCACACCATAGATACAAGTAGCATTATATGGACTGAGCAGGTTGTATTTATATATTTAGAAATGTATCTTGTATGTTTATGTACGTATGTATATATGGGACAACAAAGAAAGAAAAAGGGGCCATAGATTTGAAAAATACCAGTGTCAGGGGTTATGTAGGAGGGGATGGAGGGAGGAAAGAGAATCTCAAAATACACAAATATTTAAAAATGACTGCTAGCCTGGCATGGTGGTCTCTAACTGTAACCCAGCATTTGGGAGGGTATGGCACTAAGACAGGAGAATCATGAGTTAACAAGAGCCACAGTCAGCTCTGGCTACATAGCAACACACTGTCTAAAAATGGGACAGGCTCTATTTATATGTATTTCCACCAGACTTGATACTTGCTTTCTAGCCCCACACTCTCAGGACTTCGTGTGTTTTGTTAAACTGTGCCTAGATGCTTTTTCATCTGGCCTATCACAACTCTACTATCCTCTAATGCACACATAATATTGGCTTTCTGGAAAATACATCTGGTTAATCTTGGGGGAGAAAAGAGGAGGTCTCACTACATTTCCCAGGTTGGTGTGGAACTCAGGATCTTCCTGCTTTCCTGCCCTTCACTTTCAAAACAGCTGGAATTAGCCAGGCAGTGGTGGCACACGCCTTTAATCCCAGCTCTCGGGAGGCAGAGGCAGGCGGATTTCTGAGTTCGAGGCCAGCCTGGTCTACAAAGTGAGTTCCAGGACAGCCAGGGATGTACAGAGAAACCCTGTCTCAAACAAACAAACAAACAAACAAACAAACAAAAAAACAAAACAAAAACAGCTGGAATTAAGTTGAGGAACTTATACCACATTGCCCACCCCCCACATATGCATGTATGAATGTATGTATATATGTATGTATGTATATGTGTATATGTGTCTCCTCCCCTACCCTCTTCTCCCCTCTCCTCCCCTCCCCTCAACCCCTCCCCTCCTCTCCTCTTTTCTTTTGAGACAGGGTCTCACTATGTTGCTCTGGCTGCCTTGGAACTCACTATGTAGATCAGGCTGGTCTGGAACTCACAGAGATCCACATATGTGTGTGTGTGTGTGTGTGTGTGTGTGTGTGTGTGTGTGTGCATGTGGAAGCTGGTACTCTCCTTCCACCATGGTGGTTCTATGAACCAAACTCAGGGCCTCAGCAGATGGTTTTACAACAAAAGCTTTTAAAGCACGCACAGATCAGCCACCCTCTGTCTCGAGCTGGTTTTGGGTTTTGAGAGAGTGGCTCACACTTAATGCCTCGCTCTCGGTGTACTTAAGAAATAGTTGTTGAGGGGCTGGATGGCTCAGCAGTTAGAGCACTTGTTGCTCTTGCACAGGGCCTGGGTTTGGTTCCCAGCACCCACATGCTTGCTAACAACCATTTACAACTCTAGTTCCAAGAGGTCCAACACCCACTGCTGGCTACTGCAGGCACTGCTGGTATTGTGTATCACATACACACATTCAGGCAAAGGACTCGAATATATACAACAATATCAATAAATACAAAAGAAAATTTAAAAAGGAAATTGCTGTTGAAAACATGAACGAGAATAAAGAGAAACGAGATTAAGGATCCATGATCCATTCACTACAGTGAAGCTACAATTACCTCTTGTTTATTTTGCCTCAGTAGAAGATATGCTTATGTGTCTGTATATATGTGAGTATGCATTTACATAAGGACACTTCTAGGTGGGTCCTATTGGGACTGCAAAGCCCTTATTTGCTCTTTGAAAAAGAAGTGCTCAGAACATTGAGTGCTGGACACAAACGTCTCCCCTCATCTCTCTCGTCATGTAGTAATTGCAATTTCAAGTCATTTTCCCTAACTGTGTTTCCAGCTGAGGCATTCCAGATGACCTGAGGGTCTCGAGTTTGTGTGGCCTTATGGGACGACCTGAGCAGGGAGTTTGGGCAGATTCAGCTCATCCTGCCGGAATGCTGCCATCTAGTGTTCGTTTTCACAAACCGCACATGTACCGTTTTGATTTTGGATACCAGATTTACGATTTCAGGACATTGACGTGAGATGGGAACCTGAGCTTACAGCACTGCACAGACCAATCCCTCTCATCAAAATCTTTTGTGTGCTGCAGCTCAGGGGTATAGAGTGCTTGCTTGGCATGCATGAGGCCCAAGATCCAAAACTCTGTTCCTATCCTTCCTCCCCCAATAAAAAATTAATCTGAGGACTGAGGAATTTGTTCAGTGGTAGACCACTCACCAAACATGTGCAAGGACCTGGGATCATTCCAGCACTGGACACCCCCCCCCCAAATACAATAGTCCTTTAGATTGCAATATAGTCTGTTGTCTTGAGATATGTCCCTTTGACTTCTTCAGTTGAAGCCATATCCCATTTTTGCCAGTCACCTACTGCACGGTGGTGGATACTAGACATGTATTTCTGTGCTAGTGTAATCAGTGGACAAGTCACATGAGCACAGGGTGGGTGTTGATCATTTTCCATGCAGAGTGTTTGATCCTCACACTAATCATTCATGGCAGAATAAGTGTTGGCACGGAAGCTGTGGGATTGGAGTCCTGGAGGTCAGCGTCCCACCTCATGCTGTTAGAGGGTGCTTTTCATATGTCATATCAGGGAAGGGAAGGGAGAATCGCATCCAGTCTGCAGGGTGGTGCTGTGCACAGATTGTAATGCATTAGTGATGGACTCCAGTGGGTAATGCCTTCGTGCCACGTTAAAGGAAAGCAATAAAAAAACCACTTCCCCTTGGAGTGGTTTACACAGGAGTGCAGATTTGTATTTTCTAGTTCATGCTCCCTGCCATCCATCTTCTGTCCATCGCTTGTGGGAGTCCGAATCTGGGCCTGCCTGAAGAGTTTGTGAATCTGTGTGTCCCTGTGTCTATGTCTGTGTGTGTGATGTCTGTTGTATGAGCTGTGTGTGTGTGTCTATGGTTCTCTCTTTCTCTACTCTGTCTGTGATATATGCCTTTTTTTTTTTTTTTTTTTTGGTTTTTCGAGACAGGGTTTCTCTGTATAACCCTGGCTGTCCTGGAACTCACTCTGTAGACCAGGCTGGCCTCGAACTCAGAAATCCGCCTGCCTCTGCCTCTCGATTGCTGGGATTAAAGGCGTGCGCCACCACCGCCTGGCTGATATATGTCTTTTAACAAAGGGCTTTGCTCTGTATTGAACAGCAGAGAGGGCATCACATGAGGGAAGGCATGTGGTAGTTCATAGAAATCTTTAACAGAGTTTTACAGAGATTAAGTCGCTGGCTCCAACTGTCCCAACTGACCCAGATAACAAATATCATTGTTTATCCACCAATGCCCCTAGATGGATGGTAGATTTTAGGAAATTTGCTTTCAGTTGATATATTTGCTGCTTTCAGGGAGTTGATACACATGCATTGTTCTGGGTCAGGAGCAAGCAGGAGTACATGACTTAAGATAGCAGCTACACTTTAACTTAGGTTGTAAAAACTGATTATGTGGGAAACTCAAGGCAAGTAAGATTGTTGATACATTGTTCTCTTAAAGGCAGGCTAAACAGTCAGGCTGAGTACACAGTAGGCTAGCAGTCTTAAGTGACTTCAAGGTAAATTATTAACTTTGGCTGTGAGGTCCAGCAAAAGTTCTGGTCTCATAGGATGTAAAAGCTATTGTCAGAATATTGCACTGCCAGTGACAGCCCAGAGTGTTTCTTCAACCTGAAGGTTTCCAGAACCGGGAATGTTCTAGAAAGCCAAACACTGGACTATGGGAGACTCGGCAGCCGTTGTGTAGCTGTGAAGCCAGGGAGAGGGCCTGAGTCTTTTCTATGATGCTCCTGTTTGCCCGCCTTCCCCAACCACCCACACTCAGATTTGCCCTCTGTCACTTTGCTTGTTCACTCAGGCCCATCACCATGTGGGCAGCTCAGCTTTCTGTCAACTTGACACAAGTTAGAGTCATCTGGGAAGAGAGACCCTCAACGGAGAAAATGCCCTCATAAGATTGTTCTGTAGGCAAATGTGTGGGGGCACTTTCTTAATTAATGATTGATATAGGTGGGCCCAGTGGCCCACTGCCCTCAGCAAGTGGTCCTAGGTTGTATAAGAAAGCCTTTTTAGCAAGACATGGGGAGAAAGCCATTAAGCAATGTTTCCCCCCATGATCTGTTTCAGGTTCTGCCTTCAGGTTCAGGCCTCTAGTCCCTGCCCACTTCCTGATGATGGACTGTAACCTTTAAGCCAAACAAGCCCATTCCTCCCTAGGCTGCTTGTGGTCATGGTGTTCATCACAGCAATAGGAAGCAAACTAAGACACTGTGTGACAGTCCCTATTCACAGTGTGGGGCCAGAGCCTATTGCCCTTACCATTCCTGAAATCCTCTTGTGGCAGAGCCTTGCTCCATGACTTTTGGGCACTCAGGTCAGAAAGTGCACAACTCAGATGTTTCCACCTCTTTGTAGCAAACCCACAGCAGCTGTGGCATGGGGGGCAAGCAGAGAACTCACTAACAGCCAGGGACCAGTAGGCGTTTAAAACACAAGCTTGACAGCTGGGATTGAAGTGAGGCTAGGAAGTCACTGGGGTCTGGACACAGCATCTGTACTGCAGAAACCTTGGGGCATTTGGCTGAAGTACCTGTTCATGAGAGGAGCCTGAGGTGCACAGATGGTTCCATTTGAAGGCTCTAGGCACATAGGAAAGAAACACCCTTCCCCACTGGAGTTCAGTTCCAAATGAGACCCAGATAGACACCACCAGACAGACAGGCAGCATTGCTGAACTGCTTCCCTGGGTAAAGAATGCTACACAGACACAGAGCCCTGGCTTATGAGGGACAAGCTGAGGTTGTATAATTCATAATGAGCCTCAAAGTTACAGGGTGGGGGAGGTGAGTGGTGGGTCTCATGATCCAGCACAGCCCTCTAAACCCAGCCTTCATCTCTACTTCCCTCCACTCCTCTAGGCTGTACTGACCATATTCTATGTCTCTCCTGGAGTCTCTTCAGCATCGTCTTTGCCTGGAGCATTCTTTTTTTTTTTTTTTTTTTTTTTTTTTTTTTTTTTTTTTTCCTAATCACTTTATCTACTTTGCTCAAGTCTCATTCTTTCAAAGAGGCCTACCCTGAAGATTTTGTTCAACTCTGCTACCAATGCCCTGTTCAACCTGGGGTTAACTGGTCAAGGTTTTGCCATTGCTGGTAGGAATCATAGCCATACCTGTTACAATGAGATTTAAAGATCTTATTGTCACCAAAAGGGGTGGAGGTCCTTCAGTAGATGGAGCCGGTTGTGTGTATGTGTGCAGCAGAGGTATGTCAACACGTTATACCTGACGTGAACTATAATCAAGTCCACATATCCATAATTTTTTTTTTTTTTGGTTTTGGTTTTGTTTTGTTTTTTTTTTTTTTTTTTTTTTTTTGGTTTTTCGAGACAGGGTTTCTCTGTGTAGCCCTGGCTGTCCTGGAACTCACTCTGTAGACCAGGCTCCCTCGAACTCAGAAATCCGCTTGCCTCTGCCTCCCAAGTGCTGGGATTAAAGGCGTGCACCACCACGCCCAGCTCCTTTCTTTCCTTAAGAAAGGGATTTGTTGCCTTGAATGGTGACACATGCCTTTAGTCCCAGTGCTCAGGAAACAGAGGCAGGCAAATCTCTGAGTTTGAAGGCAGCCTACTCTACAGAGTGAGTTCCAGGATAGCCGGGGGTGTACAGAGAAATCTTGTCTCGAGAAACCAAGAAACGAACAGAAAAAAAAAACATAAACAAAACTGCTAGTTTATTTCATACAAATGTTTACACTCTGCAGTTCACAGGAACAGAGACAAAAAGCTTTTCCAACCAAATGAATTCATTCTTTTTCCTCTCCTTTGCTTTGTGGGAATTTATAAAAGAACAGATGTGTATCTATAAAGAATGAATGAGTGATTCAAGGGAAATTCGTCAGTCTTATGACAGCCATAAGCATTATTTAAATTTCTAACATCCTTCATCTCCTGCCACGTTAAAAATATTCATGTTTATTCAATGTTGTCAAATTGGGCTGATGTTTTTATAAAGCTGCCGCTGCCTAACCTTTCAATGTAAATTACCTAAAGCTTCACGGGTAGGCAACACCTGGAAGGTCTTTGCTACAGATATTGTTCAATCCCTCTGAGTTTTCTGAATGCACAGTATGGGGCTTTGATTGTCAACATTTGAAAAAGTGCCCATAAATGTGTGCTTTTCTTTCTGGGTATTCACTTCTATTCCATTGATCAACCTGTCTGTCTCTGTACCAAAACTGTGCAGGTTTTTTTTTTGTTTGTTTGTTTTGGTTTTTTTTTTTGTTGTTGTTTGTTTGTTTGTTTGTTTGTTTTATCACTATTGCTCTGTAGTACTGCTTGAGGTCAGGGATGGCGATTCCTCCCAGAAATTCTTTTATTGTTAAGAATAGTTTTTGCTATCCTGGGTTTTTTGTTTTTCCATATGAAATTGAGCATTGCTCTTCCCATATGTTTGAAGAATTGGGTTGGGACTTTGATGGGGATTGCACTGAGTCTGTAGATTGCCTTTGGTAGGACGGCCATCTTTACTGTTAGTGCTGCCAATCCATGAGCATGGGAGATCTCTCCATTTTCTGAGGTCTTCGTTAATTTCTTTCTTGAGAGACTTGAAGTTCTTGTCATACAGACCTTTCACTTGTTTGGTTAGAGTCACACCAAGATATTTTATATTATTTGTGATTATTGTGAAGGTGTTGTTTCTCTATTTTCTTTCTCAACCTGTTTATCATTTGTATAAACAAAGGCTACTGATTTTTTTTTTTTTTTGAGTTTTATATCCAGGCACTTTGCTGAAGTTGTTTATCAGCTGTAGAAGTTCTCTGGTAGAATTTTTGGGGTCGCTTATGTATACTATCATATCATCTGCAAATAGGGTCACCTTGACTTCTTTGCCAATTTGTCTCTTTGATCTCTTTTTTGTTGTCTAATTGCTCTGGCTAGAACTTTGAGTCCTATTTTGAGAGTAGGCATCCTTGTCTTGTCCCTGATTTTAGTGGGATTGCTTCAAGTATCTCTCCATTTAATTTGATATTGGCTGTTGGTTTGCTGTTTATTGCTTTTATTATATTTAGGTATGCACCTTGACTTCCTGATCTCTCTAATACTTTTATCATGAACGGGTGTTGTATTTTGTCAAATGCTTTTTGAGCATCTGATGAGATGATCATGTGATTTTTTTCTTAGAATTTGTTTATATAGTAGATTTTCATATATTATATTTCATATATGGATTTTCATATATTGAACCATCCCTGCATCCCTGGAATGAAGCCTACTTATTCATGGTGAATGATTGTTGGGGGAGGGGAAGACTAGGAGTGAAGAAGCCCTGAGGGCCAGGAGAATGAATGGAAATATGCAACCTCAGAGGTGGGGGGACCCTCTAGAATGTACCAGAGACCTGGGAGGTGAGAGGCTCTCAGGACTCAAGGGCAGGGACCTTAGATGAAATGCCCAACAGGGGGAAGAGGGAATTTACAGAATCCACCTCCAGTAGAAAGACAGGGTATCAAGTGGAGGGATGGTGTTGCCATCCCACAGTCAAAAACTCTGACCCAGAATTGTTCCTGCCTAAAAGAACTGCAGGGACAAAAATGGAGAAGAGACTGAGGGAGAGGAGGTCCAGTGACAGCCCAACTTGGGATCCAGCTCAAGGCATGGTTCCAAGGCCTGACACTATTACTAATTCTATCATGTGCTTACAGACAGGAGCCTAGCATGGCTGCCCTCCAAGAGGCCCAACAAGCAGCTGAAAGAGTCAGATGCAGATATTTACACCCAACCAATGGCCTGAAGTCAGACCCCGTAGGAAGACCAGCAGTCTCAACTGACCCAGACCCCTGAGATCTCTCAGACACTGAGCCACAGATCAGGCAGCATACACCAGCTGATATGAGACTCTCAGCATAAACAGCAGAGGACTGCCTGGTTGGGCCTCAGTGAGAGAGGAAGCACCTAACCCTTGAAAGTCTTGGGGCCCCAGGGAATGGGGAGGCCTGGTGGGGGTGGAGTGGGAAGTGGGGACATCTTGGGGAGGGGAGAGAATGGAATGAGGGCAGAACAAGGGGGATAATGACTAACAACTGGACTGTAAAGAAAAATATTAAATATTAAAAAAAAAAAAGAATTGCAGCTGTGTTCTGTAAGAGTGGTATCAACTGTAATAAAGTGTTTTATATTTGCCTTTGACTGAGAATGGTGTTACTATATACCCTCCTAATATAAAATATGCTATTATAATACACTTGGTAATATAATGTGCATATGGACACATGCAAATAATATTTGTATAGAAACACAAATAATTCTATATTGCTGTTTTGGTTGGTTGGTTTTGGTTTTTTTGAGTCTAGGTTTCTCTGTGTAGCCCTGGCTGTTCTGGAGAAGAACAGGCTGGCTTTTAACTCAAAGCTCCACCTGCCTCTGCCTCCCAAGTGCTGGGATAAAAAATGTGTGTCACCAACTCCCGACTATTGCTTTTTTTTTTTTTAATGGGTCTTATAGGAAAAATATTCATTTTCAGTTTCATGGCAGAATGCCAGAAGAGGGATGATTTAATTAGTCTTTGAGAAATTCAGTTTTACATTTGTTTGACAGCAGAGTAAGATTAGTTGGGATAGAAATACATTGTCATAAGAATTATACTAGCAAATGGATGGGAATCCACTGTTGTAATAACTTATCAGAAATGTATTTTGGGCTTATGGTTTAATTTATGTTATAACTTTAAATAATTTGAAGGTCATACATTTTTATACAAGTTATACAATTATTCTCTCTCATGTCAAAGAGCCCATAAATTATTTATCTCTAAGTGGCAATAAAGATCCAGGAAATAAGTTTACCTCCTTAAACAAAAGTAAAGCGGGAGTCACAGAGAGCGTTTAGTTGTAGCTTCAGGGTGAGACATTTTTTTCAACTTGCTGTTTTCTTGTGAAACAATTTATTAACAGAATTTTCCAACATTCTGCTGATCTCCATTAAACCTATTTTTCTAGAGAAAAAGGGAACCTCTAACTGAAGGCTGGACACTGAACCATCTACCTAAACTTTCTCCAAAGAAAGGTAGAAAAAAGATGAAAAGGAAGGATCGAACAGTCCCCATCATATACAATGTTACTGTGACCTTCTAGAGGCGTTTTATACACAGATGTCTCTAGAATTTTCACTTCATGAAACAAATAGACGATCACCCTTTCTTGTTGCTAGACAGGGTTCCATTACAATTTGAATAAAATATCATTCCAAAATAAGGTGAGCGATAATTGTCAGGCAGAGGCAATGCTACATCGCAATGTCCAAAGTAGGTCTCTGAAGTCCTTTCTACCTCACATTGTGACAATGTGACGATTTGTGACAGGCATGATGACTCTAAGACCCGGGCTTCAGGCTTTCCTTTCTAATGCTCACTCTTCCTGTTTCTTGTATTTTTGGTTGTGGGCCTGGTCTTGAGCCTCCTCTCCAGGTCTCTTTGTTTGTTTCTTTTTTTTTTTTTTTTTTCCATTTTTTATTAGGTATTTAACTCATTTACATTTCCAATGCTATACCAAAAGTCCCCCATATCCACCCACCCCCACTCCCCTGCCCACCCACTCCCCCTTTTTGGCCCTGGTATTCCCCTGTACTGGGGCATATAAAGTTTGCAAGTCCAATGGGCCTCTCTTTCCAGTGATGGCCGACTAGGCCATCTTTTGATATATATGCAGCTAGAGTCAAGAGCTCCGGGGTACTGGTTAGCTCATAATGTTGTTCCACCTATAGGGTTGCAGATCCCTTTAGCTCCTTGGCTACTTTCTCTAGCTCCTCCATTGGGAGCCCTATGATCCATCCATTAGCTGACTGTGAGCATCCACTTCTGTGTTTGCTGGGCCCCGGCATAGTCTCACAAGAGACAGCTACATCTGCGTCCTTTCAATAAAATCTTGCTAGTGTATGCAATGGTGTCAGCGTTTGGATGCTGATTATGGGGTGGATCCCTGGCTATGGCAGTCTCTACATGGTCCATCCTTTCATCTCAGCTCCAAACTCCGTCTCTGTAACTCCTTCCATGGGTGTTTTGTTCCCAAATCTAAGGAGGGGCATAGTGTCCACACTTCAGTCTTCATTCTCCTTGAGTTTCATGTGTTTAGCAAATTATATCTTATATCTTGGGTATCCTAGGTTTGGGGCTAATATCCACTTATCAGTGAATACATATTGTGTGAGTTTCTTTGTGAATGTGTTACCTCACTCAGGATGATGCCCTCCATCTTTGTTTGTTTCTTAATTAGCAGAGAGTTGTGAGCTTCATTACCCTTGTCCATCCTTTCTCTCCTTAGCTCCCACCTGCATCCTCCTTCCCTGCAGTCTCCCCTCCTCCTCCCTCCCTGTAGTCTCCCCTCCCCCTCCTTCCCAGTAGTCTCCCCTCCTCCTCCTTCCCTGCACTCTCCCCTCCTTCCCTGTAGTCTCCCATCCTCCTCCCGTCCTCTTCCTTCCCTGTAGTCTCCCCTCCCCCTCCTTCCCTGTAGTCTCCCCTCCCCCTCCTTCCCTGTAGTCTCCCCTCCCCTCCTTCCCTGTAGTCTTTCCTCCCCTCCTTCCCTGTAGTCTCCACTCCTCCTCCCTCCCTGTAGTCTCCCCTCCTCTTCCTTCTCTGTAGTCTCCCCTCCTCCCTCCCTGTAGTCTCCCCTCCCCTCCTTCCCTGTAGTCTCCCCTCCTCCTCCCTCCCTGTAGTGTCCCCTCCCCTCCTTCCTCTGTAGTCTCCTCTCCGCTTTCATGTCACATGTATTCTGTTAGCCGGGGTTTTCATCCCTACTCGTTTCCTCAAAGCCTAATTTTCCCCTCTCTCCGACTCCTTTCGAGTTTCACGCTATATACCCCCACATATACGCACACATATAAAAATTAAAATCTAAGCTCTGTGTTTGAGAAAGAACATGTGTCATTTATCTTTCTGAGCCTGGGCTACCTTGCTCAATATAATAATTTCCAGATTCATTCATCTCCTTGAAAATTTCATATTTTCGATTTTATGTTTGGCTGGATAAAATTCCATTGTAAGATGAAGTGGCATCTCAAGGTAATTTTAACTTGCATTAGAAAAATGGCTAAGGCCATCGAACATTTTAAAAATTACTTGCTGGCCATTTGTGTTTCTTCTTTTGAGAACCAGGTGTTTTGTTCAGTTGCCTATTTAATGAATAGCACCTTTGCTTTTCTAGGGATTATGGCTCAAAAAATCATTATCTAGGTATTAACTCCTTATCTGAAGTAATAACTAGAATTCTTCTTTCCTCCCTCCCTCTTCTTTCTTTCTGAGGTCTTCTCATTATGTAGCCCTGGGTGGCTAGGAGCTCCCTGTGTAGACCAGGCTAACCGTGAACTAGCAGAGATCTGCCTGTCTCTGCTTCCTGAGTGCTGGGATTAAAGGTGTGTGCCACCCCACCAGTCTTAGAGGCTAGGCTGCCTTCACGTGCTCTGTGAAAGCCCTTTAACGTACTCTCAAGTGCCAACCTTAGGGGTTATTGGAATCCTTTTCAGAAAGGTTTTAAGACAAACAAAATAACCATTTTTTGGCTTTGAGATAGGGTCTCATTTTATAGAATTGAAGACCCTAGCCCCCACCTCTTTGTAGAGTTGTTGTGAAGATTAAAGAAGAAGGAAAAAATCTGGCGGTTTAGCCCTGGGATGGCACAAAGAAGGTTCCGCAGGAGGGTTCTCAACTTTGAGAAGACCCCTCTGTCCTCACTGTGATGGTTTATATATGCTTGCCCTAGGGTGTGGCATTATTAGAAGGTACACCCTTGTTAGAGCAGGTGTGGTCTTTTTGGAGTAGGTGTGTCGCTGTGGGTATGAGTTTTAAGACCCTCATCCTGGCTGCCTGGAAGTCAGTATTCTGCTAGCAGTCTCCCGAAGAAGATGTAGGACTCTCAGCAACTCCTGCACCACGCCTCCCTGGATGCTGTCCTGTTCCCACCTTGGTGATAATGAACCTCTGAACCTGTAAGCCAGCCCCAATTAAATATTGTCCTTACAAGAGTTTCCTTGGTCGTGGTGTCTGTTCATAGCAGTAAAACGCTAACTGAGAAACCCACCTTTCAGCTAATCTTCACAAGGCCTCCTACCGCAGTTCACACCTGCACCCTCAGTTCATACCTGCACCCCAGCTCACACCTGTACCCCCAGTTCACACCTGCACCTCCAGTTCACACCTGTACCCCCAGTTCACACTGGTACCCTCAGTTCACACTTGCACCCCAGCTCATGCCTGCACCCCCAGTTCACACCTGTACCCCCAGTTCACACTGGTACCCTCAGTTCACACTTGCACCCCAGCTCATGCCTGCACCCCCAGTTCACATCAATGACAGGAGTGTTACAGTCACATCAAACCCCAGCAGATCACATTACTGAGTTGAAGGGAACCAGGCATCTGGGGCACGTGGTCACAGCCTCACAGCAGCCCTTAGTACTCTTCCCATCTTCTTCAGAGTCCCAGGAGATACTGTCCCTTTAAGGACTCTGTTCTCCCTACTGAGTGGTTTCTCCTGGGTACAGAGAAAGGTGTAACAGCTTCCCTCTGCAATGTACCCAAACACACTGCCATGTTCTCCCCTCTGTTGACAGCAGCGGCAGAGGACTGCAGCTCATTATCCTTGGGCCACCTCATCCCCAGGTACTCGAGGTGAAGACCTCAGTCCACAGCAGTGAGCTCTGCATGTCTGCAGTTGCCAGGCAGCTTTTTGTGGTGACCGCTGTCCCCATCGCTCTGCTTGGCCAGGCTACAGCAATGAGTTAGTGACCACTCTGCTAATTTAGGTCTGTCTGTGACCCACTCTGGTTGCTGCTATCAAAACTCCATCAGGACCAGGTGGTGGTGGTACACTCTTTTAATCCAAGCACTTGGGAGGCAGAGGCAGATAGGTCTCTGAGTTTGAGGCCAGCCTGGTCTACAGAGTGAGTTTAGCACAGCAAGGGCTACAGAGAGACACCCCATCTTGGAAAAACCAATCCTCCCTCAAAAACCAAAGCAATAAAGCAAAACAATGCAAACAAACTCCTCCTTCTTTAGAAGAGGCTCATTACAGATGGTTGTGAGCCACCATGTTGTTCCTGGAAACTGAACTCAGGACCCCTGGAAGAGCAGTCAGTGCTCTTAATCACGGAGCCATCCCTCCAGCCTGATTTTTATCTCTTTTTGAGCTGCAAGCCAAAATCAGCCCTTCTTCCTTAAGTTGGTTTTTAACAAGTATTTTGTCACAACGCCTCTGCATGTCAGTATATCAATAACCCCCGAGGACACCTAGACTCCTGACTTTCTCTGGGAACAGTTTTTGCTTTTGCATATTTCTCAGTTTCTTGTTGGTGAAATGGAGTGAACCTTTCTAACTATACAGGGAAGGACTTTCAAAAGTGTGTTCCTAGTTTCCGTTGGATTTTACCCTGCGTACTGTTTCCTGTTGCTCATTTTGTTTTGTCTCCTTTCACAAATTATGGCCACAAATATTATCCATATTGAATCATGTAAGTATTTCTGTGGATCCCAGAATCTAGGGTCAAATGTGATATACTGTGTACCATTTTATGGTGCTGCAATTATTATTATTATTATTATTATTATTAATTATTATTTTGTTTTTTTGAGGTAGGGTTTCTCTGTATAGCCCAGGCTGGCCTGGAACTCAGAAATCCACCTGTTTCTGCCTCCCGAGTGCTGGGATTTAAAGGCGTGCGCCACATGCCCGGCTGGTGTTGCAAGAATTAAATGATAAGTTGCCCCTAAATTAAGCAGCAAAGAAAGACGTGTATTATGTACTTAATAATAAATACTCTCTGTGCAGTTTGGCCTATTGCAGTTCTCAGTACGGCCAGAAGATGGCAGGGTTGACCCATAGTATCCTGTGGAGCACACTATCCAAGTTTCTCCCACATAATTTGTAGGGCAGGTGCATTTATCCCTTACCCTACCTCCCAGAGCCAATACAGAGCTGCTTGTGAGGATAAAAATCTTTTCTTTCTACTGTTCTATGGGTCCCAAAACAAAGGAATCAACAGGGAACACGGGTATTTCTTGATCAGTCCACTTGGGCACTTCCATGTGTCATCTACCTTCCATCGCAAGGAGCGATCTTTTTTGACTTACAAGGGTGTATATACTTTTCTCGGGAGCAGGGGGAATAATCATTCCTCTAGTTGCTGAATGCTCTCTTTAAGCCGACTTTTCAGGCAAACAATGGAGACTAATGTGAAAGCTCTTTTCTGTATCATAATTCCTCAGGTTATAATAGATTCAACTTATAACCCCGGAGAGGCTGAGGAGATGACTCAGCTTGTAAATGCTTTCCTCACAAGCACTAGGAGATGAGTGAAGATGCCCACACCTCACGCCCCCCCCCCCTGCAGACCCAGACAGGTATGGAAGCATGGGTCTGTAATCCAGGTGATGCTCGGATGGGAGATGGACGGGTGGACGGGCAGCCGCCTGGTAACATCTCCTTGCCAGCTAGCCTGGCCTTTATGGTGGTATGTCCAGGCCAGTGAGAGAGCCTGTCTCCAGTCAAAGATGGAAAACCCAGAGTTATCTTCTGCCCTCCGCAGGTGAGCCATGAGTATGTGTGCCTCCCACACGAGTGCACACATACACACACATGCGCATATAATAAACAAATACTTATAGGTAGAAAAGTAGATCTGTGATCCCTGCTACCACAAAGGCGGATGAGCAGAGAGAGGAACTACGGCTTTACATTGCTGTTTATTCAGAGAGCCTGCTTTTACATATCATCGCTAGCCAGGGGAAATGCCCACAGGTCCTTGTCC
The DNA here is from genome assembly GCF_000001635.26 of Mus musculus. Lineage (NCBI taxonomy): Eukaryota > Metazoa > Chordata > Mammalia > Rodentia > Muridae > Mus > Mus musculus. Next base: position 30,218,452 of record NC_000085.6, read on the forward strand.
CAGTCATTCTCCTCTGTCAAGTTGGCAATTAACACTCATTACGGTTGCTTTGCTAAGGTATATGTCACTGGGTTGTGTTTGAAGTACTAACTTATTCCATCGATCAGTCCTGCTGTCTGCCTTTCTCTGCCTAAAAAACTTCTTGTTGCAGTAGACAGTGGTTAGTGCGGAGACGGCTAACAGGTCCCGATGCTGGGAGCAAGAGGCTCGAGTAGCTGTGGGGAGCGTGGGGGGTGGGGCGAGCGGGGAAGGCGGGTGGTCAGCCACTCTAGAATTTCTTGTCTTGCTGGTCAGGTGGTGGTCAGCCACATTTCTGAGATGTCTCATATCCGAGCATCTCTTACATCTCTTATCATTATCCCTTGCATGGCTCAGACACCCCCTCAAATGACAAGTGGGGTTAGCTTCGGCAGTTATCAACCTTGTGCCTCTACAGAGGACTCTGGGCTGTGGCCCAGGGGCTGGGCTCAGGACAAACCCTGGTGGCATAGACAGGTTAAACTGATAATAATATGTATATTGTAGGTGTCTTTTTAATAATATGGAATACAAGTGTGTCTTTATATTAGAGAATATTGAAGTGCCCCTGTTTACCACTCCTATTCCCTATCAGAATGATCAGAGGAGAAAGCCGGCTATTCATAGAAATTCATTGCTTTCTGTTCCTGATCCTGGCTGTGATGTAGCCAGTGGCTTCAACTTCCTGCTGCCTTGAATTCCCTGCCATGTTGAATCACACCCATACACTGTAAGTACAAGTAGACACCCCACTCCCTCGTTACTTTAAAGCACATGGATTTTATTCATTCTCTCTGCTTGTGTGGGAATGTGCAGCCAAAGGTGTGTGGAGGTCAGAGGATAGCCCTCAGAGTGTTTTTCTCCTGCTACCATGTGGGTCACAGGGACTAAACCCTGATAGTTATGCTTGGTGGCAGGCACTGTTATGCACTGAGTTATCTTGCCAGCCCTTAGGTGACTTTTGTCAGGATATTTTATTACCGTGCACACCACACCCACTCCAGTGAAGTCTACGTGATAGGTCTAAAGGCTTGGACACAGTCCTGAGGCAAAGAGTTTCACAGAAAATCAGTCTCCTGGAACCTTGGCTCGAATGCTCCAAACCTGTCCCTGCGTTAGTTGGTGTATGGATCTCTGTGCTTTCTTTCAGTATTGTTTTATTATAGGTGCCTCCAAGAAATGATTTTACTAATACCTAAATCAGGTTGACCTCTACTGTCTGGCCTTCACCAATGTCCTAGGCAGTCCTTGAGCTGACCCTGGGCTTGGAATTTCATAAGAATGTCATTCATCCAGAGGAAATGCCCCCGTGTTGACAGTTAGCAATCAGGCATCTCAGTTTGCCAGATAGGAGTTAGAAATCTCAGGGCAGCCGGGTGTCATGGTGCACCCCTTTAATCCCAGCAATCGAGAGGCAGAGGCAGGCGGATTTCTGAGTTCGAGGCCAGCCTGGTCTACAAAGTGAGTTCCAGGCCAGCCAAGGCTACACAGAGAAACCCTGTCTGGGGGGTGGGGGGGAGGGGAGGGGGAAGAAATCTCAGGGCAAGCTTAGCAAAGTAAACTTAGAATTCTCATTACAGACATGAATGGCTGCCTACATTACATAATAATAGAAAGAAGGTGGGTTGTGGTTTTAGGAGAAACTGAAGTATTGTATTATTCATGAAAGGGTTAGTAGAACTGAACTCCCCTGGTGCATGTTTTTCACTTGGCTCAGAGGACTAGCATAATTAGGTATTTACTAAGGGACCCCTAGTGGTGGGTTTAACAATAGACTAGCATTGCATCAGACCATTCACCTGGCTCCTGTGTTTAGCTGATCTTAGATAGGGCTGTTCCTTTCTCAGTTGCAAACACTGCCTGGCTCCTCTCAGCTTTTTAGGTATGCATTTTCTTTGTTTTGTGTAAAGAACCATTATGCATCTCATGTACCTTGACTGTTGTATTCTTCTAGCTTTCTTTTTTTTCCTTCTGTATTATAAGTCTGGTGCTCCCTTTGAGAAATTACATTCAGATACAACTCTCCCTTTTATTCGCGTCTGTTTGTCACCTTTTCACTGACTCCTGCCCACCTGTACTGGGACTCTGATTCTCCCATGAATTGAGGGGCTGACTGAGGTCAGCCTGCGGCACGTTTAGGAAAAGACACAGAGAAACCTCCCTATCCGCCAACTCTTACATCCTTTCCTCTTCCTCGTCTGTGATGTTTCCTGGGACTTTGAGAAGGGTGTTGCAAATGTCCTATTTGGGATTTGGCACTTGGGAGTCTCAGCATTTTGAGTTATGAGTTTCATCATAAACAACTACACACTCTAAGAAAAGGTTTAGTAAGGCAGGTGGAATGAGCAATACTTTAAGGATACTAACCTAAGTATTTAGAAGGCAATTTGGTAATACATACACACTTAGCAAAACAACAGTTGTAAGGCATTGTCCACCATGCGTCATCTTGACCGTGCTCTGACACAAGTAGTGGGTTTCTGTGTGGCTTTTTCATACACCCTTAGTGTTGGTTAGTTGTTCCCATACTTCCTCCTCCTCCTCCTCTTCCTCCTCTTCCACCTCTTCCTCCTCCTCTTCCTTCTCCTCCACCTCTTCCTCCTCCTCCAGTCCATCTTCCTCGATGTATCTATCCCCTCTTAAACCTTTCTATTTCCCGAGTTCCCCTATTAAGTTCTACTGATGCACCAAGGCTTCTTTTTCCTCCCCTCTTTCATGGTCCCTTTCTAGCTTCCTCTCTTCCAGACACTCGACATTAAATATACAATTGTAAATAGGTGCCAGGCGTGGTGGTGCATGCCTTTAATCCCAGCAATCGAGAGGCAGAGGCAGGCGGATTTCTGAGTTCGAGGCCAGCCTGGTCTACAAAGTGAGTTCCAGGACAGCCAGAGCTATACAGAGAAACCCTGTCTTGAAAAACCAAAACAACAAAAAATAAAACAAACAAAATAAACAACAAACAAACAAACAAAAAACTCAAGTCCTGCAAACAAAACCCAAACACCTGCTCCTACACAGAGAGCAAGTGAAAAAGCGCGGACAGATAATAAGCAATTGTAAATAGGTTAGACTTGCCATGAGAAAGAACATGCAACATTGGTCCTTCTGGGCTTGGGCTACCTTAGTATAATAGCTTCCAAGTCTCTCAAGTTGTCTGCAAAACTCATGTTTTGTTTACAGCCAAGTAAGATTCCATTGCATCTGTGTGTCGCGTGCTCATTAACCATTCATCAGTTGGTGGACATCTAGGCTGGATCCTAGCTATTATGAGTAGAGCAGCAAGGAACTTGAATATGCAGATATTCTCATAGTAGGCATTTGCTCAGGCACAGTAGGTGTCCCTTTGTTCAGGCCTGGTGTAGCTGGGTTCTATGGTCATTCTAGTTTTAGCTTTCCAAGAAAACTCGACATTGATTTGCATAGTGATTACACTGGTTTGCGCTCCCACCAATGTTGAGAGTGTGAACACAACCACACTCTTACTAGTAATTGTTGTCATTTGTTTTCTCTATTATAGTCATTCTGACTGGGATGAATGGAATTACAAAATAGTTTTAATTTACATTTCCCGGGTAGCTAAGGATATTTGAACACTTTTGACAATATTTATTAGCTGTTTTTTTTTTTTAAATAATCATCCATTTGTTTATATTGCAGTGAATATCCCACTTCCTAGTTACCCCTCCACAAATCCCTTGTCCCACATCTGTCCTCTCCTACCTCCCTCCCCTTTGCCTCTATGAGGGTGCTCTCCCACCCACCCACACTCTCCTGCCCCACTGTTCAAGTATCCTCCTACACTGGGGCATCAGACCTCCACAGGACCAAGGGACTCCCCTCCCACTGATGTCAGACAAGGCCCTCATATGCAACATATTTATCTGGAGTCATGGATCCCTCCCTGTACACTCCTTAGTTGGTGGTTTAGTCTATGCGAGCACTGGGTGGTCCAGCCAGCCTCAGATCTTGTTCTTTCTATGGTGTTACCATCCCCTTCCACTCCTCCAGTGCTTCCTCCAGCTCCCTGAACAGGTTTCCTGAGCTCAGTCTGATGGTTGGTTCTAAACATCCACATTAGCTTTGGTCAGTTGCTGGCCAATCCTCCCAAGGAACAGCCACACCAGGTTCTGAAAGAAAATAAAAACTTGAGACCTGTGATTCCTGTAATGTATGTCAAATAGCCCAAAGAGTTGTTTGTGAGCTTTGAAACCTGGGGCTAAGAACATAGCAGAACAGGCCAGGACATGCCCGGGCAGGCCCGTCATTAAGACATTCCTGAGGCTGCTTCGACATAAAGATAAAGAGAGATAAAGAGAATGACACACACCTGGCCCAGCGCCTCCCTATCTCCTGCCCTTCTGACCTAAGTTAAATGTTAACAGGCTGATGATGTTTAAATGAACCAATCATGGGAAACCGTGCCAATTCCTCCCCCAGCCCCAGCCCCTTTTCTACAAAAACCCCTAGCTTCCAAGCCTCGTGGTCGAAACTGCTGTCTCCTGCGTGAGATACATTTCTACCCAGAGCTCCGCCATTAAACTACCTCATGTTTTTACATCAAGGCGTTCTGTTCTGTTCGTGATTCTTGGGTGCACGCCAAATTGGGAGTTGAGTGGGGATTTCCCCACTAGGTTCCTTTAGTTCCTGTCAGCAAGGACTTCTTGGCAAGGACGACAGTGTCGGGTTTGGAGTCTGCAGACATGAGGGGGGATCCCCAGGTGGGGCAGTCCCTGGATGGCCCTTCTTTCAGGCTCTACTCCTTTTTTTTTTTTTTTTGGTCCCTGTTCTTTCTTTGAACAGGAACATTTCTGGGTTAAAAACTTTGAGAAGGGTGAGTGGCCCCACCCCTTGACTGAGGGCTGTGTCTATCTACTGGAGGTGGTCTCTACAGGCTCTTTTTTTTTTTTTTTTCTTTCGAGACAGGGTTTTTCTGTATAGCCCTGGCTATCCAGGAACTCACTTTGTAGACCAGGCTGGCTTTGAACTCAGAAATCCGCCTGCCTCTGCCTCCCGAGTGCTGTGATTAAAGGCGTGCTCCACCATGCCAGGCGTCTCTACAGGTTCTATCTCTCCTTCTCTGCACGTTTTGGCTAAAGCCATCCCTGTCCTAGGAGCCTCTCATTTCCCTGGAGTCTGGGACCCTCCAGTGGCTATGCCCAGTTCCTCACCCCTACTGCTACATATTTTTATTTGATTTCCTGACCCTCTGTACCTGTCTCCTGTCCCTTCCAGTACCTGATCCTGCCCCTTCTTGTTTGCTCTCCCCCCAAACCTCCCAAGATCATCCTGTTCCCCTCTCAATGAAGGACTGAAGCATCCACACCCTGGTCTTCCCTTTCTCTTAAGGTCCATCTGGTCTGTGGGTTGCGTCATGTGCATGGTGAACTTTTGGGCAAATATCCACTTATCAGTGAGTACATACCATGTGTGTCTCAAACGGCTGAGAAACACTTAAAGGAATGTTCAACATCCTTAGTTATCAGGGAAATACAAATCAAAATGACCCTGAGATTTCACCTCACACCAATCAGAATGGCTAAGATCAAAAATGCAGGTGACAACACATGCTGGAGAGGATGTGGAGAAAGAGGAACACTCCGCCATTGCTGGTGGGACTGCAAGCTGGTACAACCACTCTGGAAGTCAATATGGCAGTTCCTGAGAAAATTGGAAATAGTTTTACCTGAAGACCTAGATATACTGATCCTGGGCATATATGCAAAAGATGCCACAACATATAACAAAGACACATGCTCCACTATGTTCATAGCAGCCTTATTTTTAATAGACAGAAGCTGGAAACAGCTCATATGTCCTTCAACAGAATGGGTGTGGAGAACTTTTGGAGCCACTTGGCAGGAATGTGACCTTGGGCCAGGACAGTGAAGTAGGCTCATATATCTTGGCCATTCTGATAAACCCCTAGAAACAGTGATCACAGGACTTCATTTATTGCCTTGCTTGTTCCTTGACTATTTGTGTCTATTGTCTCGCTTGTTCCTTAACCTGGAAATGACCTTATTATCAGCATGTAATTAAAATGGTATAAAAGCAGAGTGGGAAAAAATAAACCCGCCTCAGTCTCAGGACTGGCTGGGGTCATGCTACAGTGTTGTCTATTAGCCTTTTTTCTTTTGAATCGTTACCCCTGTACTGAAGAGCCTGTTGACTGACTCAGCTGGCTCGGTCAAATGGATACAGAAAATATGGTACATTTATACAACGGAGCACTACTCAGCAATTAAAAACAATGACTTCATGAACTTGTCAGGCAAATAGGTGGAACTAGAAAATATCATCCTGAGTGAGGTAAACCCAGACACAAAAGAATTTATTAGTTGTTTCTATTTCTTCTTTTGAAGAAATTCTTCTTTTGAAGAAATTCTCAGGTCTATACCCAGTTTTAAAGTTTAAAGTTTTAAATGTTCCTGCCTGCTTGGTGTTAGTCTTTTGAGTTCCTTGAATATTCTGAAAGTTAATCCTATATGTAGATGATGAAGATTTTCTCGCACTCTATAGGCTGCCTCTTCACTTGACAGTTTCGGTTGCTATACAGAGGCGTTTTATTTGATGAGGTTCTATTTACTGACTGCCAGTCTTATTTCCTGAGTAACTGGAGTCCTGTTCTGAAAGTCTTTACCTTGCCTACACGTTGACGTGTACTTCCTACGTTTTCCTCTAGGGGTTACAGAGTTTCATATCTTGTGCTGAGGCCTTTCATTTTGTTTTATTTCATTCTTGTCTGGAGTTTGGGTAGGGTGAATGATAAGGGTCAAGTTTCATTCTTCTCTGTGTTGAAATCTAGTGTTCACAGCCCCATTTGTGAAGAAGGTCCCCCCCCCCCAGTGTGAACTTTTAGCATCCTTGTCAAAACTCACGTGACTATAGGGTTGGCTTCTGTCTCAGTTCACCATTCTGTGCAGCTGATTTGTGTGCTCGCTTTTGGCCAGCACTACACTGTTTTGTTACTACAGCTCTGTAATGTAGCTGGAAATCTCATGTACTGGAACTTCTAGCAGTATTGCTTTTGTTGAAGATTGCTTTGGCTGTCTGGGGTCTTCTGTGCTTTCGTATGAATCTTAGGATTTCTTTTTTTTTTTTTTTTAAGATTTATTTATTTATTATATGTAAGTACACTATAGTTGTCTTCAGACACGCCAGAAGAGGAAGTCAGACATCATTACAGATGGTTGTGAGCCACCATGTGGTTGCTGGGATTTGAACTCAGGACCTTTGGAAGAGCAGTCAGTGCTCTTAACCACTGAGTCATCTCTCCAGCCCCCGAATCTTAGGATTTCAACTGCACTTTTTTTGTTGTAAAAATTTTAGAGAACATTTTACTTTTTGAGATTGTAATATAATCGCATAATTATATAATAGAATGTAATATAATTGCATAATCGCACAATACACCTATATCACATAATATAATGGAATATAAGTACATAATTACATTATATAACGTAAAACAATTACATAATTCCCTCCTTCATTTCCTCCCTCCGAACCTTCTCTGTAACTGCTCGTAGTCACTGGAACATCGCTCCAGTCTGTGCACATGCTCAATAGTGTCTGAGCCATAGAAATTTTTGTCAGCTCTTTTTTTTTTTTTTTTTTTTTTTTTTTTTTTAAATTTTTTTTTTTGCACTTTTTTTTTAAATTTTTTTTTTTTTTTAAGATTTATTTATTCATTATATGTAAGTACACTGTAGCTGTCTTCAGACACTCCAGAAGAGGGCGTCAGATCTTGTTACAGATGGTTGTGAGCCACCATGTGGTTGCTGGGATTTGAACTCCGGACCTTTGGAAGAGCAGTCGGGTGCTCTTACCCACTGAGCCATCTCACCAGCCCTTGTCAGCTCTTGTAGTTACTTTGACCACAGTTCCATAATTCTTTATATTACATTTAACCAGTTTAGATCATTAGCTTCTAAATGGCACCAGAATGCTGAGCCTTTTCATAGGAGCGAAACTGCATTTACATGTACACACACAGTGGGGATACACTATATGAAAAGGTGTAGACTTATCCAAGTACTACGCATGCGTGTGCATACAAGTGAACACTGTCACACAGACTCTGAGCTACCGAAGGAGAATATCTGTTAAGTCTCCAGTGCAAGGTTGATGATTCAGTCCAATGATGCTATGGACAATGCTGTGCTTCTGGTCCTGGGAAGGTGGAGGTGAAAGGCAGAAGTAAAAACAATGTTGAGTGACAGTGGAAGATGCTTTAGGTGCCTGTGAATGTCCCCATCCAATGGGGTCCTCCTTGTCTCTAGTGGCTCTAAAGCTCGACTGTTAAATGTCGATGGGAGAGGTCATAAAAGGAGAAAGAAGTCTTTAAATTCTCATAAAGAAGGAGACTTGATCTAATTAGCTAGTTAGCGACAGTCTAAGAACTCAACAGGCCATGAGATTTTTCTGAGCGTAGAAAGGTCAGTCAGTGCACCTGTGTGGCATCTACCTGGCACCGGCACCAGGCACATTGCACTGACCACTCTGTTTCTTCCATTCTTGCTTGCCTGTGACTGTTTAAGGTGCTGAATACAACTTGTACAGTTTGGTTTTTGTGTGTCAGAAAGTCTTATAATTTCTCTTTTTCCTCTCTTCTTTCTTTCCTATCTATCTATCTATCTATCTATCTATCTATCTACCTACCTATCTTTCTATCTTTCTATCATCTAACTGAAACAGGGCCTCTTTGCATAGTCCAGGCTGTCCTGGAACTCAGTATCTAGAACAGACTGGCCTTGAACTCACAGAGATCTGCCTGTTTCCCAGTCCGGAGTTCTCAGATCAAGGGTGTATAGCATCACCCCCACTGTTATCTTTTTTTCATTAATATTCATTTTCCAACTTTCACCTGTCCAAGTGTCTAAACATGGAATTTCTTTCGCTCTGCCCTAAGCCCTGTTTTCCTAATATGTTCTTCAGCTAAATACATCCTGGTCATGCTTAAGATTTCAATTCTCTTATTGTTCATTTTAATATTTCTCTCCCATTGCTTTTGTGTCATCTCCTGTCTATTTTGGCTGACCTGAATCTTCACTTATTTCTTGGTCAATGTTAATTGTGTTACTCGTCAGCTCTTTCTAAGGGTTTTGTTTCATTAGTGCGAGTTTCTGGTCCTCTCCTCTCTGCTGTGCTGAATGCAACCCTTCAGCCTCTCACATCAGTGACCTTTGTGTTTCAGAGCTGTCACCCTCTGTCTGATGATCTCCGTCAGGTCTTGCTCTGTAACCTTCCAGATGAGGCAGGATAAAGAGCACCCCTGGTTATGGTGACAGAAAAATGAGTTGAATGTGTGCTGATCCTTGCCAGCAAGCTCTCAATATTTTTGAGAGAAGCAGATACCCTTGCCAAGAGAAGATGTCACGGTGGTAGAACTGTACCTTGGGAGTGGAGGGACAGGGGCCGGACAAGGGGAATGGAGGTCTGAGAGGGCTCCACATATGATCTCATTGCTGTGGCAATGAGGCAGGCCTTTGCTGTCCTACTTTCAAAGCTTCCCTGTACTACAATCACCCTGTGTTCTGATCTATGTCACAGGCAGGCATGGTCTCCCCTTGTGGGCACATGTGATCTCTCCCAGTCCACAGATAGAGGGACATAGATAGGAACCCATTGTATCACTTAGAAGGTGTGGCTGTGTTATTTGGCTTTGCTGAAGGGGTCTGCAACATCTTTAACTTCACTGTATTCTCCTAAGATGGAAACGTAGAAGAATGCAAGTCAGAGTGCTTGTGGAGATAAAAGGTATAAAGTATATCGCTGACAAGAAGAAAACCTCTCTCTGCTGTCTCTCAAAGCCGAACCACAGGTGTTTCCCACCGAACAGCAACACAAATCAAAATCATTCTGCCATGAGCCACAAAAATCACTCTGAAATCATCACCTTTACACAAGCCAGAAATCACCTTTACACAGGCCAGAAATCACCTTTACACAAGCCAGAAATCACCTTTACACAGGCCAGAAATCACCTTTACACAAGCCAGAAATCACCTTTACACAGGCCAGAAATCACCTTTACACAGGCCAGAAATCACCTTTACACAGGCCAGAAATCACCTTTACTCAAGCCAGAAAGGGCATCCTGTGCATCACATAAGTGGAAATGTGCCCCTGTCCTGTTAGGCATGAACGGCTGCCACTGTTTCCCAAAGTACGAAAACTTCCTTTCCACTTTGCATTTGTCCGAGATAAAATCGAGGTCCTGGACCACAGACTGGCCAGCTTCTTACCAGTGTCTGTGCAGAATAGGCCCTCTTCTTAAACTTACCCCTAAAAAGCACAGAGAACAAAGCCAAATCCCACAAAAAAAACTTTTTAAAATCTGTAGCTGAGAAGCCCCAATGTAAATCACTATGCACAATATCTTTGCTGTGTCAAGGGGTGGGGGGAGAGACGAAGAACCAACACCCCAAATTAAATAGCTTATTATACTCTGAGTATGTGTGCGTTCTTAATGATCTCTGCTTAGAGGACACGAACCTGTAGAAAGAGAACAAAGATCAAACTCTTATGTTTTTAGATGCAAAAATGGAAGTTTGGCCAGAATATGTGCTCTGTCTAAACTTACAGGCATGAGTCAAAACCAAGCCTTCTGATCCCAGGTCTCAGGCAGGATCTTACAGGTCAGGTGGTCTCTCTGGGTCCATTATTTTTTAAGATGAGAACATCTTAAAAATGTTCAGCCATTCTGGAGAAGGTGAAGACCCCATCTTCATAAACTGTCCCTGTAAGGGACTCAACAAGTTCACAGGTCACATCATAGCAAAGGTGGTGTCCTCTCTCACAGAAGAGGGGATAGAGTCAGGAGAACTTGGCCACAGTAACACAACTAGGAAGTATCAGAGCTGGGAATTAAAGAGATGCTGAGCAGGCAATTTTCATGCAGGGCAGAGAGGCCATTGTCTTTGTAGCCTGTTGGGGTGAGGTGGACTTCTGGTAGGGACCACAAGAGTGGAAGCAGTGTCAGAAAGGTCCTAGGATCCAGAACAAATACCTTGTCTTTGCATAAATAGCTGGTAATGTATGCGGAAAAGGAACTCTTGTGGCAGAACAGCCCTACGAAAGACTGGAGGAAAGCTGTTCATGTGAATGATAGCCCTTAGCTCTGTAGTTAGCTGGCAGGTTGACAGCCCCATCCAGATATCCACAGCTTCACAGCCTATTTCCAGGAACTGTAGGGTCAGGGTCTGAAGAGCAGTTTCCTGACCTTGGGACTCAGTATACACAAAAGAAAAAAAAAAAACACTAGACACCATAATCAGAGACAGCACCACCAGTGTGACCTGGTATCAACTATTGATCTTACCTCCGTCACTGCACCAGCATCAGCATCAGGGGGAGGCTCTGGCTACTAAGAATAGTGAGGAAACCTAAAAATACTGAAGAGTCATAAGGCAAGAAGATGCTGCCTGCCTTTTCTATGCCCTGAAGCAATAGACATTGGCTCTAACCTTGTGGCTGTTTATTACCCTTAACTTTTTTCCAAGGACAGGAATGTGTCAACAGGAAGTAAGGAAACTAGTCCCTTCATAAACACAAGTCTGATTGGAAGGGACCTGCGATGGTATCTCAGCCATATTTCTGGTGTTTGGTGACCTCCACCACTCCACCCTCAGTCTCTGTATGAAGCTCTCACATGGGAGTTTCTTGAATTCTCCAAGTTAACGTGGCTCTTCCACAGCAGCTGCTGTATATAGATTTAGGATGTCTCCAAAGGTTCTTGCAGTAAAGACTAAGTATACAGCCTGTGGGACTATTGGCATATGGTGAAACCATTAAGAGATGGAGCCTGCTAAGTGGTTTTAAGCTGGAGGGACATTCCTAGGTAGATTGTGGGATGCTGGTCTTTTCCTCTTTCTCTCTGGTTGTCAGATAAGCTATCTTCTGTTTTAAGTCTCCACATGAGACACGGACTCATTACAGGCACAGAAACAAGAGGGACAACTGTTCATTCTACTTTTTTTTTTGAGACAGGGTTTCTCTGTATAGCCCTGGCTGTCCTGGAACTCACTTTGTAGACCAGGCTGACCTTGAACTCAGAAATCTGCCTGCCTCTGCCTCCCGAGTGCTGGGATTAAAGGCATGTGCCACCACGCCGGGCATTTCATTCTACTTTATAAGTTGCTTATTCATGTATTTTCTTGGAGCCAGGGAAAGTGGAGTGACACAGGAAAACAGCTACATTGTAGTTCAGGGGCTGGAGGGATGGCTCAGTGGGTGGAGGTGCTTGCAACCAAATCTGTTTACATGCATTTGACTCCTATGCCCATATGGGGGAAGAAAAGATTCCTACAAACTGTCCTGTGTCCTGTGGCTTCTACATGCATACTATAGCATGAATATGTGTGCGCGCACGCACACACACACACACACACACACACACATGCAAGCACACAAGCACACACAAATCAATCAATCAATCAATCTGAAAAACAGAAATGTATTTCAGAACATACTGCAGTGTACTTCATAAATATATTGTGCCGTATCATCATCTTCTTTCCCTAACTGTTTTGGTTTCCCAACTCCACTGAGAGGCCCTTAGACACTCAAGTCAGAAACTTGTACATACATTTCGCATCTTTTGTCATTGCACATTGAACCAGTTCCAAAGCTCAACCATTTATATTTCCTAGATGTTTCCCAAATGGACCCACCTTCTTGAGTCAACTGGCCACTCGCATTGCCACTTGGATAATCATGAATTTTTCTGTCTCTGCTGTAGTGTCCAGTTCTGTTTCTTCTTGGTCTTTCTCCTTACCGCAGTCAGAACAAATCTTACAAATAAAAAAAAAAAAAGAAAGGTAAGAGGGTTTCTCTAGGGGAGTGTGGGGGAGGGTATGGGGGACTTTTGGGATAGCATTGGAAATGTAAATGAGGAAAATACCTAATAAAAATATTTTAAAAAAAGAGGGTTTCTCTAAAGACCTTGGGAACATCCAAGTCTTTAATCCACCCAGTTGATAAGCTCTGCTGTGTCTGAAGGATGTTTTGTCCCTTGTCGGGTGGATCTCCCATTTTGAGTTCATGGTGACTTCATAGTGTTGAGACTTTTTCTCCCTTTCAGTCCATGTCCCAGATCATTCACACTTTGAAATGTGAAGAAAACTGAATTTAAAGGGATCATGAATAGTCTTTGAAACTCACACGTCTTTTTTATAGTCCTTTTTGAAATCCCCTTCTTTTAAAATCATCTTAATCTCACACAAATTGAGAAATTATCACAGAAAATTCCCATTGTTCCTTCATCTATCATTTACCATAGGTTCTAATATATGACATGTAGAATAAATACCAAGACCACAAAATGGATTGGTACAAAAAAGATAATAAGATACAGATTTTTAGGGGGGTAATTATTTATGTGCCTCTTGTTCTTGTTATTTAATCCTATGAAACAAAAAAAAAAATCATAAGTTTATATAGCAACCATAGTCAAGGTAGATTTTTTTTCTGACCAATAAAACGTTCTGATCATACACCTTTAAATTTATACACTACCCAGAGATCTATGTCAACCAATAATTTGTTCTCCATGGATTTATTAATCATTTCATAGAGTAATACAGTTTATAAACACTTGAAATAGAGCTTTAATTTAAAACAGGACCCATGAGATTTGTCCTTCATTGCATAAATAAGTAATTTTATTTTATTTTTTAGAGTTTTCCATTATATGACATATCAGCTTCTCATTCACAGATGAAGGAGGATTGGGTTGTTTTTAGTATTTTGGGTTAAAAAACTGAAGCTTCCAACTATATGGTATACACACAAATTATTACCTGGCTTCAAAAAAGAATGAAATCATGTGACAGATGAAATTGGAAGACAGTATCCTAAAAATAAGGAACCAGACCCATATGATAATTATCAAATGATTCCAACAATGCATTGTTATCATTACAAACACAGCCTCAGGTAAGAGGACCCTGCAGAACTACTTTAAATAAGATCTTGGTAAGTTTCTCCGAGATGAGAATCATTGAATAGAAGAGGAAGAGCCCAAGGGAAGAGTACTAAAGAGCGAGGATAGCCCAGACTGAAGACTATAGTGTGGAGTCCAGAAGTGTTCTTGCATATCGACAGCAACAGGATCTCTGCTGCCCCTTAGAGTGTATGCATGTGTATGTGAATGGAGTGAGCGTGCACAGAGCATATATATGTGTGTGTTTCTGAATGGCAAGCAAGGAAACTGACATGACTAACCACTTGAACCTGCTTGTTAGGGCAACTTAGTCATGAGAATTAGCAAAATGGGTGTCAGTTGAAGCGGGAAATGGCGCTGCATTAAGGTAGACAGCCATGCTGCACTTACTGCAGGCCTCTGGTGAATCCTCCTAAAAAGCGTATAATACAGTCCCAAAGAGAGTTGTTTATTAATCTGGGGTTGAAGGTCAGCTTGGATTATCTTTTTAAAGTCAGGTTTAGCTCCTCCCTCACTTTGAGGCATCTGTTCTGGTGGAAGAGGAGCTTCCTTGCCTCCTGAGTCTTTGCTGTGCCAAAGCCCTGAAATATCATATCTGGTGAGTGGATTTGGGTTCCTATAGCCAAAGTCTGGGGATCTGATTAAACTCCAGAGGTAAGAGGCACACCAGGCAGAAATCGTGTTGGCGGCAGCACTGTCTCTGCTTGCCTGGACACAGGACAGTTTTCTTAATGATCTGTTTGCAAAGATGACTTTACAAAGACAGTGTCCTGGGATCTAAGACCCTTAGGGCTGGGCTGTTATGATTTCTTAGTAAGGAACAGCTGGAAGAAAACTGGGAAGGATAGATACAATGTTCAAAGAAGGATTCAAGGCAGGTTGTCTAGTTGACAGCAGTTCTGGCATGGGGAAATCTACGAAGTAGAGAGGAATGGACTAGAGAGAAACTGACAGACAGAGAAATTGCTTTCCCCAGCAGCCCTGCCTTGCTGCATGGAAACACACTATTAGGAAGTTCAAGTTCATTCAGGGCTAGGCTAGTAGACTTACTATGCAACTGGGGTCTGACCCTGTCTCTCTTAATCACTAGCCTATAGTTTATTGCTAGAAACGGAGGAAAGCCTATCTAACTGGTTTTGGAGAGAAACCATCTTTTCCAGTGTGAAAATAGGATTGGGGCTGCTGATGGTGGCACACATGTGAGAGCCTTCTGAACATAGTGTCTCCGCTCGTTCTCAACCCCTAGGCCATCAGACACTGGTAAGTTGGAGGTGTGAACTTGTTTGGCTCTCCCTGCCTGCAGTGACACCAGAGACCTGGACACCAGTGACCTCCCTCAGAAGGGCGTCTCCTGCACGTATGCTGTTATGCTTATTTTCGTTAAAATAATAACCACGCAGTATCACAAGGAATGCTTGATTTTCAAAATACCCAAATCCAGACCTCACCTTTAGCGTGACTAATTCACCTGTACAATGTCTGTCCCCAAGTTATAGGACAGAGGCAAGGTTGGTACAAACATACTGAAAAATCCTCCATGATTTTCCTTACCCCCAGGTGAGGAGCATGTCCATTTTCACATCCTTCCTTCTGCTGTGTGTGGTGACAGTGGTTTATGCAGAGACCTTAACCGAAGGTGTTCAAAATTCCTGCCCTGTGGTTACCTGCAGTTCTCCAGGCCTGAATGGCTTCCCAGGCAAAGATGGACGTGACGGTGCCAAGGGAGAAAAGGGAGAACCAGGTGTGCATTAAACTGTTTTCTTTTTCTCTTAAAGATTTATTTACTTTATGTATTTATTTATTTTATGTATGTGAGTATTTCAGACACACCAGAAGAGGGCATCCGATCTCATTACGGATGGTTGTGAGCCACCATGTGGTTGCTGGGAATTGAACTCAGGACCTCTGGAAGAGCAGATGGTGCTCTTAACCACTGAGCCCTCTCTCCAGCCCTTAAACTGTTTTCTTTACTGTTAAAATATTTTGGTTTTAATTATGTGTGTGTGTGTGTGTGTGTGTGTGTGTGTGTGAGTGAGTGTGCACCCGAGCCTATACCTATATGCATGTGTTCATGAGCATTCGAGGGCAGGTTACCTTGGAGATCAAAGATATAGTATCCTCCTGGGGCTGAAGTTACAGGCAGTTGTGAGCTACCCATCATGGGTGCTGGGAACTGAACTCAGGTGCTCTGCAGTAGCAGCACGTGCTTCCAAGCACTGAGCCGTCTGTCTCTCCAGCTCCTGTCCCTGACTAGAGGAACAGGTGAGTAGAGTCTTATTAGGCATATTGTAATTAAGCAACAACACCTGTGAGTCAGAACGGATACAGCTCCAGATCTCTGGCATTCGGGGCTGCCACACGGAAGCCGCTGGGATTGTCTTGCCTGCCCAGGATAGAGGGCCTCCTGTCGCCCTGTCTCCTGGAGCCCAGTGAGCTTACCTCATTACAGAGGATTATACTTTAGAAAAAGAGCAAAACCACAGATATCGACCTATGTTTTGTTTGTCTTCCTTCAGGTCAAGGGCTCAGAGGCTTGCAAGGCCCTCCTGGAAAAGTAGGACCTACAGGACCCCCAGGGAATCCGGGGTTAAAAGGAGCAGTGGGACCGAAAGGAGACCGTGGGGACAGAGCAGGTGAGAAGATCATTTCAGAACGTCTGGGTTGGTGACATTTGGGGTTTAGAACATAGGATGCTGGTGGGATGTGCTGCCTTCTCAGGGCTGCAAGGTAGGTGCCTAGCTCAGCTTTCTGGTCAAGTTCCCTTAGCACCATCTGGCTACTTAGAGCCTAAGGGGTTTCCGTCAATGGCTAGGTATATATTTGCAGATCTTTCAGGAAAGCCTGTTTCCAGGCATCCTGTAAAGACTGGGAGTCCAGATTCTGTTTTACCTTAAACAGTCTCCTTCAGCTGAGTTTCTGACCTCAAGGAGACAATGCTATATATCAATATGGGCTTATTATGTCTGTTTAACTTATTATAACTGTTTTAACATTGACAGGCATGCAATTTCTATTTCACTTTTAAGAAACCAATCCAAAACTCAGGAGGTTAAAAACACAACCATTTATTTAAACATAATCTGGCGTGATTTCAGCTGAGCTCATTTATGCCTGTGGTTTACTGATGGTCATTGGTCCTGCTCACACTTCTTTCTTCTGTGTGGGGGTGAGGGTCAGCTGTTGTAGAGAGGGCCAGACACGAGGTTCTTAGCACATCATAGGCCATTAGGTAGTTGTGATTATACAATCCTTTTTCTTTCCTTTCCTTTCCTTTCCTTTCCTTTCCTTTCTTTCTTTCTTTCTTTTTTTCTTTCTTTCTTCCTTCCCTTCCTTCCTTCCTTCCTTCCTTTCCTTCTTCTTTCCTTCTTTTCTTTCTTTCTTTCTTTCTTTCTTTCTTTCTTTCTTTCTTTCTTTCTTTCTTTCTTTCTTTCCTTCCTTCCTTCCTTCCTTCCTTTCTTTCTTTCTTCCTTCTTTCCTTTCCTTTCTTTCTTTCTTTCTTTCTTTCTTTCTTTCTTTCTTTCTTTCCTTCCTTCCTTCCTTCCTTCTTTCTTTCTTTCTTTCTTTCTTTCTTTCTTTCTTTCCTTCCTTCCTTCCTTCCTTCCTTTCTTTCTTTCTTCCTTCTGTCCTTTCCTTTCTTTCTTTCTTTCTTTCTTTCTTTCTTTCTTTCTTTCTTTCTTTCCTTCCTTCCTTCCTTCCTTCCTTCCTTCCTTCTTTCTTTCTTTCTTTCTTTCTTTCTTTCTTTCTTTCTTTCTTTCTTTCTTTCTTTCTTTCTTTCTCCCCCAGGGTAGGGTCTCTCTGTGTAGCTCTGAGTGTCCCAGAGCTTACTCTGTAGACCAGGCTGGCCTCAAACTCAGAGAGATTCGATTGGCTCTGCCTCCCAAGTGTTAGAATTAAAGACTTGCACCACCATCAACCAGCGATTATTTGATTCTTAACACTGGAGGCTCAAGGCTTTGTGAAGCTTTGAACACGTACATAAACACTTTTGGTGTGTTCATAAAAGGCACAGCTCAGCCCAGAATCACGGGGCGTGGAAAAAGACCACATTTCCTTATGAGAAAAGCAGGTACCATATTTCAGCTACTTAGTGCAAGCAAGTAGCACATGCCCTTCCTTTGTGAATAATTAGGATCTCAGAGAAAATGTTGTTGATTTCTTTCATGATCAACTTCAATAAAACCAAGGGTGATGGCTTGGTTAGTAGAGCAATTGCCACTGAGCATGGATACTTGGACTTGATCATTCAGTATCCATGTGAAAAAGATGGGCATAGCAGTTCTTGCTATGATCCTGTCACTGTGGAGGTAGAGACACCCACACAAATGTGCACGCACATGCGCCTCCCCCCTGCCCCCATCAACCACCCAAACAGCAAACACCACTACCTTCAAGGACAAAACAACTGAAGGGCAACAACAACAACAACAACAAAATCAAACTCTCTTAGAGACAAAATCTCTAGAATGTTTTTTTTATCAAAGTGGGGATTTGAATAAGGATGGCCCTCTTGAATGCTTGGCCTCACAGACCCACTTGTGTGAATGGCACTATTAGGGGATGTGGCCTTGTTGGAGGAAGCATGCTACAGTGCAGGTGGGCTTTGAGGTCTCATGCTTGAGCTAGGCCTAGTGTGGTAGTCTCCTCCCTGTGGCCTGCAGACCAAGGTGTAGATCTCTCAGCTTTTTCTCCAGCACCACGTCTGCCTGCAGGCCACCATGCTTCCTGCCATGACAATAATGGACTAAACCTCTGAAACTGTAAACCAGCCCCAATTAAGTGCCTTTTTAAAAAATGAAAGCAATAGGAACCCTGAGACAAGCAATAATAACTCCTTCAGAGATTTGTTTTAGCCCTAATAAAGCAATTCGGGAAAATAGTCAAGAACTTATTTATGGATTGTTGTCACACTATATAATTGAGTGAGTAGATGAATGGACTAGTGAAATATACATAGATATTAAATACCTTTGTATATGGGACCAGAATTTCATTTAATTAACTCATCAATCTATTTAGTTTTGAGGCAGGCTCTCACTGTGAATCCCTGGCTGGCCCAGAACTCGTTTATATAGAGCATGCACCCTTGAACTCACAGAGATCCACCTGCCTGTACCCTAAAGGCATTTGTCATCAGTCCTGGCTCTGACTAGAGTTTTTAGGATAAAAGTCTGGGCTCTGACGGCTCCAAAAAGATAGGCTTGGTCACATATTACCATATGCCAATCAAATGTAAGACTGTTTGAGAGAGGAACAAATAAAGAGGCTACGGATTTTCAATCTCTCTTCAAGCATAAATATAGCAACGAAGAGAACAAGGGGTGGAGAGGATTCACAGTCAAGCTAGGTGTGCCCTCATGGATAATTGTCTCAGTTCTGGTTCGGAGAGGCCGTCTGAGGAAGTCTTTCTTGCCATCATCACTTGAGGGGACCAGTCTGATTCCGACTAGGTGATCGATCACTCCTGCTCCCATAGTACAGTCTGATTCCGGCTAGGTGATCGATCACTCCTGCTCCCACAGTATTGCCTTGCTTTCTTGGGGAGCTGTCTCATCCCGGTAGGGAGTCTGTCCTGGGAGAATTTGCTCTTCCTGGAATCCGATGACGACAGATGACGACATCTTTGCACTGTCTGCCTTGAAGAGGATGAGTAAGTGAGAAAGGCAGTGTGTGAGGTGCTAGCCTACTAACGGGCTGTTTTAGATAAAGGAAAAGATTGATGTTTTGGGCCAGGTAAAAACAGATTTTTTTCTTTTGAGGTATTTTAATGTTAAAAACAAAAGGTGAACCTCTTTTCTCCTCCTCCTCCTCCTTCCTCTTCCTCTTCCTCCTCCTTCTCTTCTCCTCCTCTTCTCCTCCTCTTCTTCTCCTTACCTTCCTCCTCCTCCTCCTCCTCTGAAAAAAGACGCCACACTTCCTAAATGCACCGCTTAGGTCCTCACGCTCACACTGCCTTCCACTGTTTCACTTTCTAGAATTTGATACTAGCGAAATTGATTCAGAAATTGCAGCCCTACGATCAGAGCTGAGAGCCCTGAGAAACTGTAAGTATCCTCCCTTATTCTTCTGGCGGCTTAAAGTTTGGGAATGGTGGAAGGCAGAACATTCATTGCATGCATATACTTTCCTGGGACCTGAAAAAACTGCTCCCATTCAGATCCCATGAGATCCCCCCACCCATCTTTTGGTAGGAACAGAGGCAATTTGGAGTTAGATTATTTATTCAATTTCACAGAGCTCAGTGGTAGAACCAGTTTATAAGCTTCATCGAGTCTGACTCCAGGATGCCAGTTCTGTAGGGTCAGATCTTGCTCACTAAAATAGAATGTGGGCTACTTTGTAATCCTTGGATCTAGACCAGACGATGGAACCAATCATGTTTCTTCTAGCTGTGGCCAGATAGACCCAGCCATTTTTGTCTGATTGAGAGTTAACAGAATGGTAGAATTCACAGTTCCAGATAACCTGTGCTCCACACTGCAGATCTCAACCTACAAAGATATGCCTGTTTATTCGTATTTAAAAGAAAAAAAGCAAGATAACAATTAAACTAGAGCTTTGGGTAAAAAGAAGTGTGTTCTGATTTGTTGTAAGCATCTCACAATGGGTCTCAAGAATGAAGACACCCATTATGTTATACGCCACCAGAGAAGATAGAGTATACATGGCTCCATTTGAACTTCACACAATGAGTGCTCTAGAAGATAAGTCGGTATCACCCACCTTTTTTATATTTTAGGGGTGCTCTTCTCTCTGAGTGAAAAAGTTGGAAAGAAGTATTTTGTGAGCAGTGTTAAAAAGATGAGCCTTGACAGAGTGAAGGCCCTGTGCTCCGAATTCCAGGGCTCTGTGGCCACTCCCAGGAATGCTGAGGAAAACTCGGCCATCCAGAAAGTGGCCAAAGATATTGCCTACTTGGGCATCACAGATGTGAGGGTTGAAGGCAGTTTTGAGGATCTGACAGGAAACAGAGTGCGCTATACTAATTGGAATGATGGGGAGCCCAACAACACGGGCGATGGGGAAGACTGTGTGGTGATCTTGGGAAATGGCAAGTGGAACGATGTCCCCTGCTCTGACTCTTTTTTGGCAATCTGTGAATTCTCTGACTGAGGGTGCTTGTTTCTCAGCCCTCCTTGATTCTTTAGGGTACTCCTGACGTCCGCAGTTTGTTCTGAAAAATAAAATATGGGAAAATATAAACAATTCAACATTGGTTACCCAATGCATTCTCTTGTGAAGGTGTAGAAATAAAGTGAGTTTAGTTTTCATTTATGACTCTTGTGCTCTGTGGGGTCCTCTTTTCTTCTTGGTAATGGCGTTTCCCTGTGTATTTGAGTTTCTTAGCCCAGTCTCAGGTATTAAAAGGGTCTACTTACAGCTTTATTTCAGAGATGTACTTCCTTACAATGGGGCACTAAACTATAGACAGAAT